>NC_081574.1:1687568-1752634 GCF_022355385.1 Mustela nigripes | reverse complement strand
GTAATGCACCGTTTACTCTCTTGGTTATTTCCTTAGAAACTGCAGTACGCAGCCTTCACTTAGTAGAGTCCCACCAAATTGTGTAGCGGGGAAGCTGGGAGCTCAACCTACCCCCCCCCCCCGGTCTGCATTTTTGTAGTCACACGTTTTTATTCTACATATAACTTTAACTAGGGAAAGGAATCATTACTATTGTTTTTACAGTTGGTTTTCATTTAAACAATTTGCCGACAAATTTCTGTTTCAATCGGCCTTCGTTATTTTCTGAACGCTCATGTTCCATCTGGGACCTTTTCCTTCCTTTTTTGTGGATATATTTGACATGTAACACTGTAAGTTTAAGGCGCACAATGTGTTACTTTGATACATTCCTTCCTTGCAGTAGGCTTCCCACTGTAGCGATATTTGTCACATCACGTAATTGTAGCACAGTATTGTCTGTTTTCGTCACACTGCGCGAGATCGCTACAGCTCATTCACTCCTCTCTGGACAGCGGTGCCGGCGCGTCAATCTTACGTCCCGTACCCCAGAAGAACTCGCTCTAGTAGTTCTAGAACTGCAGTTCCGCTGATGAGTGCCTTTCGCTTTCTTTCTTTTTCCCCCTTTTGCCCGAACACTCCTTATTCTGCTTTCATTTTGGAGATTCCACAAGTATACAGAAGTCTGTTAATAATTGTCCTCTTTCCACACAGCGAAGACGTCATTCTCATTACTCCTGCTTCCGCCATCCCCACTGAAAAGTCAGCTGGAGCTGTGAGCGCTTGTTCGTGTGTTTGTTGCTGTGTTGCAAGGCCTGCACCTTTTCCTCCGGCAGCAGGGAAGATTGTCGGTGTCTCGGAGTTCAGCACTTGGATTCCGTTGCATCTATGGTGACAGCCTTGTCGTGCCTGACGAGTTGGCAGAGTTCTGCGTCGTACTGTGTCAGAATCTGGAATATTTTCTTAATGGAAAATTGTCAGAACATTAGGCTCATTTCTCTTACCTTCCCCCACGGTTCCCAGCCCTTAGGTCTCCAACTGTTAATTCTCCAACCCAGCAACCGTGACAAAAATTCTTTGGGTTCTTCTGAAGAGCAGACTCTCGGCAAGGCGTTTTTCCTGGTCCTTCCAGACTTTGTCCCAAGATGAGAAATGGGAAGGAGCATCTTCCTCACTGGTTGCAGAAACCCTGTTTGCTCAGAAGTTCTCTGATACCTTCAAACTTTTTTTTTTTTTTATTTACCTTGCTTTGGGGTACCTGGGTAACCCAATCAGTTAAGCATTTGCCTTCAGCTCAGGTCATGATCCCAGGGTCCTGGAATCCAGCCTCAAGTCCCACTCCCTGCTCCGCGAGGAGTCTGCTTCTCTCTCTCCCCTTCCCACCACTTGTGCTCACACGCTCTCTCTCTCTCTCAAATAAATAAATAAAATCTTTTTTAAAAATTTACCTTGCTTTTTAATTATCTTCAGTAATATTGTTGCTCTGCCTCAAACAATCCATCATAGCAAGAAGTAAAATTTCTAAATCACATAATTATAACAATCAAATATTTTTTCCAAGTTTTAGTTATTGTATTTGCTCTTGAAATCATAAAATACAATTTTTGCTACTTTAATACCCTTATTTTAGCACCTAACACTTGGTCTAGATGTGAGGACTAATTCATACTGATCTGGGAAATTATGAAGAGAGATGATGTTCATTAAAGTACTTGAATATGTTTGCAAACCTCTCTTCCTTTGAACATTTTCCATTTTTGCCAAAAAAAAGTAAATTATGCTTTTAAATCATTGTTTCTTTTCCACATTATAGTTCAAGGAAAATGCCTTGAATGAACAAAGAAAGTTCTCTATCCAAAATACAAAGGATATTTGCCACTACTCTTAAATATTTAGTGGGAAAAATTGCAATATTTTATAAGATTCACATGTCTCTAAAAAACCCATATAATAAAAGATTGTAAAAAACATTGAAGACTAATCAAACACAATCTATAAAGAAATACTTTCCAGTTTTCTCTAAGTTATACATGATTATCAACATTTACCTTAGGGGATTTGAAGTGATTCATCCTATCTATACTGAAAGAAGTCAGGCTGAAAACACCCCAAAATTCAATAAAATATTGCAAAGGTAAAAGGTTGTGACCAAAGAAAAGAATAAGTCTTGAAATTTCATCAGTTTATAGATTTCTTTCATTTAAAATTTTAAAAATTAGAAATTATAACTGCAAGTAGATAACACACAAAATCAGTAAAATAGCTTTAAAAAAACAAAAATTGCATTAAGGTTTGGCAGGAATTTGGAACAACCAGAATTTTCTACACTTCTGGTGAGAATGAGAAATAGTATAGTCACTTTGTTAAACAGTTTGGCAATTTCTTACAAACGTCTGAACATAGACTTGCCGTATGGTCCGACAGTCACGTGCCCAAGAGACCTGGAAAAGCATCCTAGAGGAAGGCGCATATGCAAATATTTATAGCAGCATTTCTCATAATAGCCACAAACTTGAAAATCTAAATATTCACCAACAGGAGACTATATGCAGGGATTATCACATATTTGCACAGCAGAGTATCATTCAGCAATAAAGAAGAAGAAAGTCGGGAGGCCTGACGTGACACGAATGAATGGATCAAGGAGGCACTTTGCTGAGGAAAGATGCGGCGAGAAGGCCACATTCTGTGGGACTCCCTTGCAGGACACTTAGAAAAGGCAGACCTGATCGGGGGGTGCCAGGAGCTGCTGGGTGAGGGCAGATGTGGACAGGAATCTTCTGTATCTTCTGTGGTGCTGGTAACACAATGGTCAACACTTGTCAAAACTACTCCCTTTAGAAACTGGATTTTAATGCATGAAAATTAACGCTTTCTAAAAAAGCAAAAGTATTAGAGCACTTTCGTAAGCATTTGAACTGTGGTTTCTGGAAACATTGGAGAGTGTGTAGAGTAGACAGGATGAGAACTGAGCGCAAGAAATTAAGGACAAAATAAAGAACAGTAAAATAAGTTTCAAAATAGAGAAAAGCAGAGCAAAGTTAAAGGAGGTTAGACACGCCGCACACAGGGGTGTTTTCCACAAGAGCATGACCTGAGAAACGGTCACACAGATGTCCCAGTGACATCAAGGGAGGAGGAGCCACTTTGGAAGTTTTGGAGAAAATGACAAAGGACAACCAGTAAAATGTGCCACCACGGGAGGGAGTGACCAGCGGCTCCCGGCTGGGAGGCAAGGAGCAGGTGTGCAACAGGCACGGGATTTCAGCCGCTAGCATTCCGCGGCGGGATGGACAAGAAGAGGAGTCGGGGTTGGGACGAACCCCTCACAACCTGAAAAGCATCAGGGGAAGACGTGCCCCAGACACGTTACAGCAAGTGCGGAGCGGGAAATGCAGGGAAGCAGGTGAAGCGGCATCAGTGACATTCACTGATGACTGTCCACGGAAGGACTTACAATGCGCACACGTGGGCTTGGAAAGCCACAGAAAATGGAGAAGCGTCTCCAAAGTTTGCGGCTGTAAGAACGAGATGCAAAGGTCACAGCGTCTCCAAACGTCCCAGCCTTGTAACACTTGGAGTACGTCGGTTTTAACCACCGTTTGTGAGATGACGTGACTGAACCATAAAACAGCAAAGTACAAATCAAAAGCTACTGGGTTGCACTTAAGCCCAGGCCGTCCAAACCCAGAATCCATGACCTCGACCTCTCAATGCTGCTTCCTGCATCAGGCAGGATTCCGGGTAAATAAGGAATTGGTCAACAAAAGCTGCAGCCTTAAGGGATTTATAGTTCATCACGGGATGCATGTAATGGGCAAGAAACACTCAAGAGGAGAGGACACCATGTGCAAGAGATGGCTGGAGACCTTCCAACACCAAGCAGAGGCAGATCAACAGCACCGGACGTGTCTTTACCCTAGCCAGTGACGGGAGCAGGCGTTTGGTCCAGTGCTAAGAGGAAGGCTGCACAGAATATTTTCTGGACAATTAACACATATGGATTTTTGGTTTTCCTTGGCACTCACCAATAATAATAATTTTTCTTAAGGACTTCTTTCTCACTTGGTCTACAAATATAAGAATCTCTTTCCAATAAAGTTCTGTGTACGGTGGATAATCTTAATGTGTCCACGCGGCCCCTGGATAAGGAAGGCCCCAATAACTCAGGAAGTGTTACTTCTGGGCACTCGGTAAGGGCATCTCGAAGAGATTGGCATTTGAATGAGGAGACCCAGTAGGGAAGATCACCCTCAGCTCTACAGGTCGCCCCTCCAATCCTGTAAGGGCCTGACTAGAACGGAGAAGCAGAGGAAGGCTGAGATCTCGCTGGTGTGCTGACCCTCCCATCTCCTCCTCATCTTCTCCTGCCCTCCATTGCCCTGGGTCTCAGACTTCAAGACTTGGACTGAGTCACACCACTGGCCTTCCTGGGTCTCCAGCTCCACATATGCTGGAGTTTCTTCATTTCTGGAATCAATCACATGAGCCAATTCCTATAATATATCTCAACTCTGTCTGTCTGTCTATCTATCATCTATCTCCTATTGGTTCTGTTTCTCTGGAGAACCCCAGCTAAAAGTGTTACTTAAGCAAATCACCCAGGGCACTTAGTTGGCTCCACTGGGGGAGCATGAAACTCTTGATCTTGGGATTGTGAAACCCAGCCCCATATTGCATGTAGAAATTACTTTAAAGATAAATAAATAAAATCTTAAAAAAAGAAGAAGAAATAAAATCACCCCATAGAGACTGAACTTTTTTTAGATAACACCAGAACATTATTTCTACATCGTAAGTTGAAGAGAAGACAGGATTTGGTGTAAAGAAAGTTATTTTCAGATATTTAACCTTGCACGTTGATCTGTACCACTTGGTAGTATATAAAAGGCATGTTTTTTTTTGAAATTGTCATAACATATCCAATAAAGCGGAAGATTTATGGAAAGCAGAGTTATTACACACTTAGCACCAGAATATACCACCCGGCCTCATGTTTCAGTACTATTATAATAAGAATATGGCACAATGATGATTTTTTTCATTGCTGTATTCTATGAGTGCATAATAATTTGTTTATTCATTCTCCCATTAATAAGCATTTGAATATTTTATAATTTTGGCTATTTCCAATAGCAGCTTTACAACATAAAGTCGAACTTTTTCCCAGAGTTGTTATAGAAATTATCCTCCTAACAGCAGGGTCTATGAATTCTTGTTGACCTGATGAAGTTATTATGTGATATGTGATAGATGATATGTGATAGTTGTAGTAGCATAAGACCATTTTTTTAAATATGTGCTTCTATTTTCTACCAGTTCTGTCTCAGAAGATGTTATATTGTTTGTGAAGGGCGTGATTACACGACCAAGTGTGACACAGACACTCCCTTCCCTTTCTGTCTGCACTAATGATGCATTTGGCTGAAAAGTCTATCTTGCATAAAATTAATATAACTAGCCCAGCTTGCTTTGATTAGTCCAGCTTCTACTCATTTCGTTCTAATTCTGTTCTATAAATGATTACCTTGCAATATTTTCAAGATAAAATGTAAATACAAAATTAAGAACTCTTAATAATAATAACAATAAAAGACTCTAACAATAAAAGAATAAATAAAACACTCTAACAATAAAAGAATCTAAAAACACCTTAACTTAGTTTGTCGACCTCCCTACTTGGAAGCTTTGCTGTCCAACACATTACTTTATCACAATCTATAATTTTTTCAACATAATCCATAAATTAGTCAAAAGATTGGTATTATAGTTTAAAAGCTTGGATTTCCACAAACGAAGGTCTCTCCACTTGCTATTTTTCTTGAATCTCACTCAGAACTTCCAGAATCATTTTCTTTCTGTTTGTTAAAGTAGATCCTTTAGACATCCCTTGAAACCCCTGGTTTTTATTTTTCTCCAAATACGGCAGTCCTAGAATCTGGACGTGATCACATGTTTACCACATGACATTTCACTCCTTCTGTCCAGCACTTGTCAGATTCCCAGCCTGGGTCCATCGGTCCAGACGTGGTGAGTCCGCATTCTCGCTCCCTCTCAAGGTTGGAACCCTTTGAAAACTCTCCTGTTTCTCATAAAACCAGTAATTTCTTAGAGTGTCTCTTATCCAGAATTTATCTGTCCTGGGGTGCCCTCCAGAGTTCTTAACTCACTGAAATGAAGGATCAACAATCCTTTTTTTTGTTTGTTTGGCTCTTAACCCCATCCTTCCTTGTTCTCGCTTTGTTGCTTTCCTATTTATATTTCTGTATGTTTTATCTCCTTAAAGAAACAAAATCCTTGAAGTGGAACACCTTACCCTCTGTTTCTCCCAGCCCTGTAAGTGGTGAGGAGTAACAAGAGGTCTTTATTTTACTTTTGTATTTCACTGGGGGCAAGCATGGGGTCAGGTAGTTTGTAGATACTCAAGCAACAGGAAATGTAAGAAAACAGAGACATTGTGGTAAGTCTTTCACAACTTGCCAAGTTGTGTGACTAGTATCAGCTGAGTTTGGTGAAACAGAACTCAACGTCACTCCTCAATGCTTCCATTCAGGCTCACTGTACAGATTCTCTCTTCTTCCAATGTGTTCCTCTTCCCTCAGGGAAGGAACCTTGAAAAGAGTTCATACTTTCCCAGGGCACCCTCAAACAGTAAACCATCTGGTTCAAAATAATCTCTAAATTCCAATCTTTCATCCCACTGAAAATGTCTGCCCTCCCTCAAATCAGCCCAACCCCAGGTGGCCCCACCACATGTTTGCTCTACCTCTCCAGCTCACTCACCACAGGAAGGCGCATCAAGGGGAAAAGAGCATTAGGAAGAACAAGCCTTGTCTCACTAGCACACTTGCACTACGGCTTTGGGGTTTTCTCCCATGGTGTGCTGGCATGGGTTCTTTTGAGGACCTCCTAAGGAGGTCACGTGGAAGGTCATGGGGTTGGTGCTGCATTCTTACCTGCTGCATACAATGATCCACCTGTAGCCTCTTTGTACTCACATCTTCTACCCCAGGTAGGAGGCTCCGTGGGGGAGAACATTTCCAGACGGTGCCCTTGACACTGGGAATCCAGCATGCATCCTCGTCCCACTGCTGATAGCAAATGGCAGGGCAGCTGCCTCCTTATCTGGACACCCCTCCTCATTCTGCTTCAGGAACAACTTGGCTAGGGCCAAAAACATCTCCAGTCACAAAGCCGAAGCACTCCCCAGATGTCAGAAGGAAGATGGTCTCCAACTGGTAGGGGTGATGGGACTTCCTCATTGAATACGGGTAACTTTTCCCAAATAAATTTAATTAATTTTAGCCCATTCAACTCCAGTCTCGTCCATTCTCTGTTCTCCCAAAACAGTGGTGATGAGAGCACAAAAGCAGCTTTACACTGTCTTAGCATGTGTCACTTCTGCTGTCTTACGATTAGTGTACCGAACTCTGCTTTTGAAAACCAGCTAAAATGCAATCACTACACTCTCTTTTCAATTTCATCCTACAGTTGGAAAAGCCAGCTTTCAAACTAAGCTTGCTTAACTCTGAATTCCCAGCTTCTTCGTCTAAATCCTACAGAACACATAAAACACAGTGAGTTAATTTCCAGGGATGAGAGAAAAAGTGCAAGAAAGCCAGAGGTGTGGACTCCATTCCTCTTCCTCCTAATGAGTCCTTGTGTGGTCTGGAATAAGTCACCAATCCCTTTAGCTCCTGACTCATTCTTTGCACCATGAACAAACTGGAATAAATTGACCCAAGGGATCCCAAAACAGATCATGTCTAGGTCTAGCATTCTATGTTCCCATGATGTATCTTCCCAGTCCAATTCCCAGAATTTTCAACTTATGGCAATTATTCCTTATAAAGATCAAAAGACCCTGGTGCATTTAAGAACATATCTGCAGGTCTCTTGTTACATGCAGCAGACACAAAAATAATTGATTCCCTCAAACTCTAACACACATGGAGCTACTTTTAAGAGAGCAAAAAGTATCTAGTAGCCCAACACAGTGAATGATTGGTCGTTATGTCAGAACAACTATTAGAGTTGAAAACAAAATGAAGCCATCTAGTTTAAAGAGTTCACTCTCTGTATGCTCTTCTGTATCCTTGGCTCACAGCACCCACCCTTACCTTCTTCAAAGTTATCAAGTTCTTGGTGTTATGTGACACTCTATGATAAATGCTTTTAGAACAAGGTAATGAAAATGTGATCGTCCACTAACTGTTCCTCTAAGTCCCTGCTGTTTCCTTAACTGCTGTATGGAAAATTTGGTCTAAATGTCTGTCTCTCTGAACAGAAGTGTGCATTTCTCGAGGGCAGGATTGCATTTCTCAGACTTGTATTCACAGATTCTCGTGGATGTGTAACTGTGTTGTGTATTTCTACTGTGGTTCATAGCAGACACCCTAGAAATGTTGGGAGGACCTCTAGTCGTATGTGAAATGTGTCGCACCGACTATGCCCTCATGCAGGAGAAATAAGACTCATTTGGTTGTGGAGGCACAGAAACATATAAAATCACTGAGAAATTTAGATCTCTGCATTTTATTTTAGAAAGATGTGCTCATGGCAGCACCCACAAGGACAGATGAAAATTACACTAGCATTTCACTTCAACCATCAGACCAGTTCTTCTCACAGCAGAGTCAAAGTTCAGCACATAATGGCCGAGCGTTATAATATTATCGAGAGGGGCAAGGTGGTCCTCTCCTAGGGACGTTGTCTGAATTAGCTAATTGATGACTGTAAAGGTTTTGGTGACGCAAAACTCTGCATAACTTATAATTACCATTATTACCACTGAGAGTGGGATATTCTTCATCGCTCTTTGAACAAAGGGCCAAAAGGTGTATTTGCTATCAGAACTAATGTAGCTAACAGAGAGACATGTGAAAATAAGGAATAATACATCTCCAGTAGCTGAATTTTGTTTAGAAAGTTGCTTTTGCATTGTGTAGCCGATAATGGCATCAAAACAGTCAAAATAATGGGCACTTTTGAGATCCAAAAACACATCACAAAAGACTATTTATTTTCTTTACATTAAAGATACATGACTTTGCACACAAAACAGGGTCTTCAATATTGTTGCAGACTGAGTGCAAGGCATTGGAAGTTTAGACGATGTAGGGAGGTTGGAGAAGACGTGTGTGACAAGACACGGAGAAAAAGATCTATTCTGCTTTCAGAAGCACCTTATCCAATGTATATATATATTTTTTTTTTCCTGGATTCAAATCTAAAGAAAAATAAAAAGAGCAAACAGATAGATTGTTATCGTTAACAAATAGAGGTCTTCCCTTCTGTCATCCTGCTGTAGAGAGAGATCTGTTTGTCTGACTCTACGTTGTAGGATGGAGGAAAGCAGGTATGAGACTGCGGTCTGGACGTGGAGTCTCCAGTCTCCACTTGGGAGACCTCCCTTCCTAAATTGCAATCATTTGAATTTATATGCTTTGATCACCATCCTCACTTCGCTGTCGTGATTATCATTCTGAGCTGCCTGGGAGAGACAGTCAGACCATCTGCTACATGGGTTTCCAGAATGTCAAGTCTGAGGCCCAGGAAGGGTGTTAAAGGGGACCAGGAGGGAGAGCAGAGAGTCGGAGAAGCACAACTAACGACAGCAAGAGGACGCTGGGGCCCCGGGGAACGGGCATGGGGGTCGGAGAGCTGAGCCAGAGCAGGGAGAGAAATCTCCACGTGGCTTTGTGTCCACAGGCTGAGCACACCCCCGAGCAGCCTGACTGCCCCATGTTGCGGTGACAGAGCTGGGTTGCTCCCCCATGCCCGGACCTCTCTTCCCCTCCCAACATGAAGATACCCTTTACAAGATTTTCTCCTCCACTACTTTTGAGAATCCTTTTCATTCTTCACACACTACTGGGAATGAGGATAGGAAGAGGAAAAGAGAATCCATGACAAGGCTCTCATTTAAATTCTCTAATTAAAGATATCTCCAAGACTTCCGGAAATATGACTGTTTAGGGGGCCGTGGCTGACTCTGAGTGCTCGGTCCGAAGCTCATTCTACAGAAGCATCCACAACAAAAGTATTTATCTGACATGTTGGGAAAAAGACTAATAAAATGGCAAATAGCTCATTATTCCAACCATCCACAGAGAGGTTAGGGTAGCTTCCCCACTCTGAAGCTGCTGGGCTTCTCCCTCTCTGCAGAGCCAATTAGCAGCACTAACGACACCAGACTCTGGGGTGGCAAGCATGTCTCAAGAGCTTCCAAGGAAGTCCTAAAACGAATCAATCCAAAGGCGTCTCGTGCCCTTCCTCCGGCTCTCCCAGCTCTGGTTGGATGGCAAAAGGGCCAGCAGTCGTGCGGGATCAAGGAAGGCTTGCGGGTAATGGGCAAACGTGAGAGTCAGATTCTCTGTGGTCATTAGGACTACCCTGATTGTCCCAGGTAAGGTACACCAGGAGGGGCTTCTCAAACTGCAGTGTGGCTGTGGAGGGCTTGGAGATGTGATGGGAGTCTGGGTTCTAGGTCAGCACATCTAGAGCTGGGGCAGGTTCTGCCTTTCTGTGTCCTTTCAGTTCCTACATGAACCAGAAGGGAAAGTCCGTCTCCCAGTCCAGCTGTATACCCTCCAGTTCTCAAAACTATGTGTGTGGTGGTAAATTTGTGAACAGATCACTGGAAAAGTAAACCATTATTAAAGCTGTACACGACCTCCCTGTCATGTGCAGAATCGTGTGACCCAAACCCAAGGCTATGAAGGGGTCCACGAGGGGAGTGACTGCATCTGTCCTGTGGCTGCCGAGTTTACAACGAGGTCCCCATCCAGCATGCTGGGTGTGCGCTGAGCCCCCTCTCCTAGGGAGACTCGGAATCCACTCATTCTATGCCTACGGAGAAAGTAACACACAATTCCCAAAATGGATCTGGATCCACATGGGGCTTTTTGGTTTAACCCATTCCTAACGTGTCCCCGGAGTTCACACGGCCACGGCATATGTTCCCTGGGATTTGGGGAACGTGACCTCATGTCCGACACAATCTGAAAGGAATGAACACAGAGGTGACCATAGATGACCTTCTTCCACGACAAGCATCCTTGTGGTCTCACGGTCCAAAGAGATCAGTGATCTCCGAAGGGCACCAGAGACAGGACGTATGATGCTTCAGCTTTCAGGGGACCGTGGCTAGGAGGAACGCGAGATTATTCTTAGTATTTGTATCTAATAGAGACTTAAACTCTATTCTTTTTATAATTTTTTTCCAGACCTGAGCACTATCATTAACTATTTTAGTAAGTCTCGTATGATAAAGCATATATTTGACCATATGTTTAAGAGAATTTAAACAAGCGTCAAAGAGACATCTAACCAAAAACCATTTCATAAGTGCAAAAACGGAAACTATTCTCAAAAATACATTTCAGCCATTTGAGGCTTTTATAGGTAGTATCTATAAAGATCTGAAATCCAAGTTCCTATTTTAATTTGGCCATTTTTATAGATTTACAACTACCACCAAAATAACACTTTTTCTATACCTAAAATCATGTGTAACAGAGTATGTTCATCATGTTCTCACCAATATTCCAATATCCTACGGCATCAACAAGCCAAAGCCGATGCTCTATTATTTTCTTAAATTATTTCCGACTTCACTGAGGTTTGGTTGACAAAACTTATACATATATTTAAGTTTAACATCATGATATTGGTTCGTTTTCTTAATGTGTGCAAGAAGATGATGATTTAATATACATATCCAACATGAAATGATCGCCACCGTCAAGTGAGTTAACACACCTACCACCTACAGAGTCGTGCTGTGCTGGTGCGGTGAGAACACCTCTGTGTTCGGGATGTGTGGTCTGCGCAGTCCGTTACTGTGCACTTCTGCGTGAAGGTGTGTTCCTGATGATCTCAAACTCTTTCCCCTGCTGTTTTTTCATCTTTGCCAGACGAGACACTTGGGAGGGAGGGAGGTTCCCAGCCTTGCCTGGAGGCATCCTGAAACCGCACGGGCCCCAGCTGCACCCAGACTAGGGGGCTTGTCCACAGTGGCTGCAGGAGTCTGTCCCAGAGACACTTGCATTGCCCTGAGCATCCCATCTTGACTGGCCAACCAAGGCCGCTCAGGGATCCTGCAGTCCATTCACTAAACGTGTCCCGACCAGCAGACCAAACCTTCAGTGGGAGAGCAGGTGCATTGGCCAGTGCCCGTTCTAGAAAACAAAGCCCTCCATCCTCCCCAGGACTCTAGTGAAGCTCTAGTTCCTGTCGACTGCCTTTCCTCATGGGCCCGCTATGGGAATATCTTTTCCAGAGCAGAGCTGGATTGCCTCAGACTTTGGGGGGCAGCTCTGACCTGGTACGGTCCATTCCCACTGCTTCCGTGATTCTCGACCTTTGGATCATGAGCGTCAGAGGGAAGACTGACACCTACTTCTGTGGCACCCCGAGCTGTATAATGACGAAATCCCTCATACAACAGGGTTTTAAAAGCTAGTGAAATAAAGTCAGAATTACAAAGGAAATCTACATTTGCTAGGAAGGAAGGATTTGCTCCCTCCATCCGTATTGTCCCAGTGCCACCTAATGGAAACATGAAATAAATGTACACTTGAAAATTAAGAAAACAGAGTTGAAGATACTGAGATACTTTATCCAGTTATCAGAAGGCACTTTTTTCTCATGTTTATGCTGTTTTCCCACACTAATGATGATGCACATGTTCCTTTTAAATCACCAGGAAAATAAAAATACTTGAGATTTTTACTTTTGTTGTTTTCCAAAACATAGAAACATAGAAACTTAAACTTTCTCCATAGTTTAAAAAGACTAGGAAGGAGACACTTCAGTATTTTGAAAACTTTGCTTTAGGGAATATCACAATTTAATATAGCATAAAACAGCATTACCATACATAGTCTTTCATAAGAAGTCGATTTTCAAAGACATTGCAACAGATTTGGGGCGAATTTAGGAAGGTCCTTCTTTGTGGATTTGTTATGGAGGTGACCGTCTTCAGGTGGATGCTGTGAAGGTCATTGTCCAGAGACTCTTAAAAGTCTCACACCGTAACTCTCCCGAACCTCCGCGTGGTCTGTGTGACTCCGAATAAAACATATAACATTCAGTTGTGTTTTTTGTAATTTTATGTCATTTTCTTTTCACTTTAAGGGACATTTCCTGGTTGCCATCGATGTTGGAGTAAGTGTGCGAATGTACTTATTTGTTCAAATATTATTCTGTCACCCCTTCAGGACAAGGACTCTGTGCTGACTTTCTTCATAGGCCTCCATTTCTCGCAAGAGTAAGACACTCTGTAAGTCCCGGGGACAGGATCCCTTGACCAAGCGCAGTGACACTCTGGCACTTCAGGTTGTAAACAAGGCAGCTTGGCAACGGATGTAAACACGTAAACCATGGACACGGCTGAATCTCAAGGTGAAAGTCGATTACTCCTGCTGGTCTCTCCTCAGAGTGTCCCAATATTACATTTTCTATTGCTATACTTTAAAAAAATCCCAGGTTCTACCTTCTTTGGTATCTAAATTTGCATCCTCATGAGCTCCCTTGACAAATACGTTTATCGTTGTGATGTGCAGATAAAACAAGGGGTGTGTTTTCAAGGAGTTCAAAAGATAAACAATGAGTCTTGGAACACTGAAAAATAATAAAATAAAATTACAACATTAAAAAAGAAGAAACCCTAAAAAAGGTGAATGGTAGAAACATTGAAACAGCGGTGGGGGGGGGGGGGGGGCGGAAAAAATTTTTTCTATTTAATCACAAAAAAAAAAAAACCTTCATGTGAAAACTCACGTTAAGACTTCCCAGACCATGGTAATCTGACTGAATAGGGGGGAGGCCATGACTGAAGTAATGAGTGAAGCTAAGGCAGGTTGAAACACGTCATATTAGCTAAGTTCCTCAGATAATGTCAAAACCTAAAAATGAGGTACTCAACGTTGGGGATTGGTAGTGGCTTTGTGCCTCCACCAGCTTTGAAGATGGTTTAAGTGTATCTTTAACCTTCATGTGACATTAAGTTCTTCCCATTTCATAGAAAAAAATGTTGAGGAAGATCCTGAAAGCAAAATACAAAAATTATTGACATAATATCACAAATAAGTACTTACTGATACAATGTTTCTGCAGAATACACTGCTCATGTTCTGAAAATGTGTCCTTGAATCTCAGATAAGCAGGCTCTCCCAGGAAGTAAGGACCATTTTAAGAATTTTGAAGAGACTGAGAAATTTAGGAAACCAAATAAAAACATGAACATTAAGCATAGGTAGAGTTTTGTGTCTAGGGAAAATGCAAGGTCGCTCTAGATGGTTTTTAGCAACAACAGCATTTTAAAATTTGCTTTGTGTTCCACATCTTAGAAATATCATTGTATTGAATAAACTGACAAGAAAGAGATTCTAACGTTTATTTCATAGAAATAAAACTTTATTTTTTAAAGATGTATTCATTAATTTTAGGGAGAAACAGTGGGAGAGCAGGAAGAGGGGCAGAGGGAGAGAGAGACTCTCAAGCAGAGTCCGGCTGTGCCTGGAACCCAGCACAGGGCTCGATCATGGGACCCTGAGATCACGACCTGAGCCCAAACCAAGAGTCAGATGTTTAACTGACTAAGCCGCCCAGGCATTCCCATAGAAATAAAATTTTCAATAAAAATAAATAAATAAATAAAAGCTTCAAAAGGGATGCTAAACTTTGGATGGGGCGGTGCATGGGTGGGAAGAGCGTTGCCCATTGACCTTCCCAATGGCCTCCACAGTGACCCGGGACTTGAAAACTTTTAAGAACATCTGGTCGGGTTAAACCTTTTGACACGGATGCAATATTCTTCACAGAGACAGAAAACCTCCTCTAAACCAATTTCACAAGCTAAGTGCCTCCTGCTTGGCGGAGTTGCTAGAAATTGTCATAAAATAGTCCTGGTTTTCCAGGCAATGCTTTGGAGGAGAAGGTGGGACTGACACACGTCTGGACCTGCAGGGCACACCTACGGAAGTCGGGCTCTAAAGGCAGTCGGCAGGGAGCGGCAGGGCATCCGAAGGCACCACGGATGGAAGTCACCTACGGAAGACGCCTATGGAAAATCTCTAGAAATTAATATTTTGTTTTTTTAAGAAATAGTTTTATTAAAAATTTCCCAATATTATGACTTGAAGTCACTAACATTTCTATTTTGTAATAGTTGGGTGTCTCAATCAGTACATCAAACTCAGATTGTTCGATTCTGTGTTTGCTTTAAAACGAAGCCCCCAGGAGCATCTTGGATAGGATTTGCATTCTGTCTGCTTCTAACCAGCAGGCTGACTTCATTTGTTAAACTGCTTGAGGAATATCTATTGATTTTTATCTTTCTTCTCAGCACTAATGTATCTCTTTTGTCAGATTCCTTACAAAATATAACTCAATTTCACTCTAATCTCCTAAACCCAACATGGGATCCCGTTACTCTTGGTGTAAAATGTGTTCCTTTCAACTTATTTTAATTTACATTTTCATTAGACAAGTTCTCAAGTTTTGGAAAAGCATCATTAACAATTGGGCTTTTCCTAACAAGTTTTTGAATATCAGCATTATATATCCTTCAAATTCAATCTTAGTGCTGACTTAGTTTTTTGTCGTCCTATTTTTAGATTCCCCAGAATGCGTGTTTGCTTTCACAGCAGAGTTCAGAGATAGGTCAGTGAAGAGAGAACTTCATGCAAAAATGCTATGGGCTCAGGAGATGCAGCAACACGTCTGAGTTCTCACGGGTTGAGGGAAAGCAAGCACACGTCACGCTTGCACGGCCCAGGCTGGAAAGGCAACTTCAGGCTCAGAGAAATGTTAAGTTCTCCTATCTCCTACCATGAGAACTCTCCCGACCCTGGATTAGAAGACACTGAGGGCAATGCCCCTTTCAGAATTATCAAAAGACAGGGATGCCTGGGTGGCTCGGTTGGTTAAGTGTCCAACTCTTGGTTTTGTCCCAGGTGGTTATCTCAGGGTCATGAGACCAAGCCCCTCTGTGCACGGCAAGGAATCTGCGTAAGATTCTTTGTCTCCCTCTCTCTGTCTCTTTCTCTATTTCCGTGTTAGCTCTCTCTCTCTCTCCCTAAAATAAATAAATATTTTTTAAATGTTCAGTAAATTAAAACAAAGAAGGTCTTCCCAACAATGACCAAACTCTCAAATCAACAATAGGGTATGTTGCAAAAGTCCTGTGGAAACCAGAGCATTCGCACTCTTTGTCCTCAAACTGGTCCTCTGCACCCTCCAATGGAGATGCTCCTCGTGACCTGGCCACAAATGAATGTGCCAGGCAGATCCAGAAGAGCGCACATCAGGGTTTGTTTGTTCGTTTATTATAGTAAAAATACGGATACCATAAAATTTACTTCTTAACCATTTCTAAGGGTCCAGTTCAGGGGCATCGAGCACGTTCACAGTGTGGCGCGACCATCCCCACCACGCGTCACATACCTCTTCATCTTGCAAACCTGACACTGTGCACCCTTAAACACTAACTTCCCAACCCTCCTTCCCCAGCTCTAGCAACCACCATTCTACTTTCTGTCTCTATGAATCTGACTAGACCGGGGCCCTCATATAAATGGAGTAAAGCAGTATCTGTCCTTTGCTTACTGGGTTTTTTCACTCGACATAATGTCCTCAAGGCTCATCCTTAAGAAATCTCCCAGAGGTCGCAGGTGTCAGCATGCCCCTCCTTTGCGGGACCGAAGAGCGCTCCGCTCCCTGCATCTAGTACGTCTTGCTCGTCCGTTTGTTCCTCTGTTGATGGGCACCTGGGCTGCCTCTCATGTTAGCTCTTGTGAAAACTGCTGCTCTATATTAGCCAAGCTTTTCAAGATAGTTGATATTTGGTCCATGTCTGCATACCAAGGAATCACTGTATGAACCTGAAAACACAAAATCATGCACACATAAATATATCCCAGAAACCTTTTTAATCAAACCCCCAATGTCCTGGGGATTCCAAAAGGAAAAAAGTCAGAGAAGGTACACTCAGTGTGAGTCAAAACGTAGTAACAGAGTAAAGCTACAGGAGCAATTAGCCTGTTTGCAGGGGTCCTCCTTCAGAATCTTACATGACAGCCACCTCGCTCCATACCAGCAAGGCATGAAAAGGGGAAGCTGGCGGGGGGGGGGGGGGGGGTAGATATCCCCTAGCCTTGCTGAATGAACCTTGGTTGCAATGAGGTTGTAAGAGGAACGCATATCTCTCAGCTCGAGGGTGAACAGGCTGTGCAGACCATGCTGGTTATGGTGACGGCAGGCAAGCGGCTAAGGGGATGCCTAAGCAGAATGAGAAAGACTTCCTGGAGGCCCTGTGCTTGAGCTGAGCTCTGAAGGACATGGAGGTGTTTCCCAGAGGAAAAGAAAGGCAAATCTTATTTGAAACAAAAATGGAATATGCAAAGATCTTACCACAAAACGGAGCAAAGTAAATTGAAGAAACTACCAGCTAAATCCAGCTAATGCAGAAAGTGCAAGGTGGAGAAAGATGACCTTGAAAGAGAAAGTGGAGTGGGGAGATGCTGCAGGGCACAGTGAGCCGTGAGCAAGACACCTGCCTCCTGTCTCCTGCGGGAAGGACACTGGAGAGTTTTAAGTACAGAAAGGTTACACTGAACTTGAAATTTAGAAATGTCATCCTGTCTAGAGTGAAGAGAAAATCTTCACGTTTGCAGAATTATGAAAACAGTGCTTAGGAGACCAGGAATGGAAGGAGGTCCATGACAATGGACGTCACCCTGGCAGTGGAGAAAAGATAGCCTGCATCTGGGAGCCTCACGAGGGTCCAAGTACTCGCGGTTGAGTGAATATGGTAAGGTGAGGGGGATGGGTCTGGAGAGAGGAGCTAGCGATGTCACTTAGAGAACAGGAGATGGAAAGGAGACACCTGGAGCAGGACTTTTCCATCCGCATGTCCTTGAAGACATTAGGTAGACAACAAGTCCTATGGTAGAGGGTTCATGGGGATTGGAGATCCTCAAATTTACTGGACCAGGCTCAGTTTTCTACCAAGGAAACAGGAAATCTGTGTTTGAGAGAAGATCTTTCATGTCTCAACCCTAGAAAGTCTTCCATTTCTGACCTGCGGAGATTGGTCCTCATACCCATGTTCTTCCATCAAGGCTTGGTGCTTCCATCAGAAATTAAGCTGAAGGCATAGCTCTGATGGCATCTAAACTCACTTTCCATCTGTTTTCTTAATTCATGACATTGAGAGAAAAACAGCTGTTGGCCCACCAGGTCCTCTAAAATGAGCTGACTTTTCTCATGACAGCTTTTAAAGTCATTCTTTCTAAAATGTTCTCATTAAAAAGTCCATATTTAAAGATGACATCTTTTTCTCCTTTAGTAGTTTTGTTGTTGTCCGATGCCATTTTCAAATATCCCAAGTGTCATTTTTTAAAGTATTTCTTATTAAATGAGGGGGCAGGTGCTTTAATTTGTCTACCTCCAGTTTATTAAACAAACCACAAAGATACAGAATATACTTTTTTCCATAGAGGTTTTGGGGTTTGAAGATGCTAATCATGAAATATGCATTGGAGAAGAGGTTTCAAGGCAGTGCCCAATCTGTACGCAAAATTCCCATGCTGAAAACTTCAACTATCTCAATCAGATACAAAGTAATTCAGAAAAAAAAAAAAAATAGAACATCGGAAACCAGAGAGATCTTTCTTCAGGCAGCCTTCTGGGGCCCATAAATCAGTTCTAAAAATGTGCTCTCGGCTACAGCTTGGCTCTCTGAGTTGAAGATCGGAAGCATACTTTTTACCAAATGTGAAAAAATACAGACCAGTTTTATGTAAGAGAAGAAGAGAAAAAGGACTCACTGCTTTGAAATAGTTTTTGGTCCAGTTATGACTCAAAACCAGCCTCCATGGCCGCACTTTCTCTTTGGCAGGTAAAGCTTGTAGCTCCCACTGCAGACCTTCATGTTTGCACAGAAGTCACACAAATGCCCAACAGCTGTTGCAAACACTTACACCAGCCTATGTCCCCGCGCACAATGTCTGCCTAGCTTTAGTATGACACTTTACAGCAAAATCACCTTTCGTTAAGGTTAATGATGACTAATTTTCTTAGCTTGGAAAGAGAATAGTTTTCTTGATCTACTGAAAGCTTGCACTGAATTTTGACAACGCCGATCGTAAAATTTCCTCGGGCGTTCGCTGCTGCAGACATTCTTAACCACAAGAAACTTGACATCCACATTGGGTGGGCTCTGCATCAAACTGATAGAACCCAAATTTCTAGGTGAGCAGCTGAAGAGCCACGTGTTCCCAGAAATGCCTATTTCTGTCACATAGTGAAGTTTGAAGGTTGCTGCTCTAATATGTGGTATTTTCATTGAAATGTAATACAGAGTCAATATTTTGCTAAGAAATTTGAAGCAGATGATTAAAGTTGCAATAATATAGGGAAACTTTGCACTTATTCAATTGTTTAAATCCTTTTGATGTTCTCTTTCTTCTTCTCCTTGAAAGACACTGCTTAGAGCATTTTACTGCCCTCTGGGACTCCCACACCTGTAACCACACTTTGTGTCCATGCCAAGACCCTGCCCTCCCCTCCTCTGCGGCAGACTCAGTGTGCACACAGATGCCCAAATGCATCCCGGCTGCCCCTGCAATACCCTGTGCCCATCTGCACTTCCTCATCTCTCCCTAGACTAGTCTAATCTCAACCCTGATTCAAAAGTCCTATCACCTCCTCCAAGTCTCTCCCTAAGAGCCAAGTCCTCCCCATCTGTGAGCTCCTCCAGTATGAGTCCCTACCCCTCCAGAGGACCAACCTAAGACAAGCAAGGTGGGTTTGTGGGTTTCCCTTTACTTTGGACATATCCATGACTTATCTTGCAAGTGCATTACAAACTTTACGAGAAGCATCTCCTCTGAATTCCCAGAAAAATGGGTTTTACTACTCTTCTAACCAGTGGAGGAAGAGGCATCTGATATACAGAGAGATAATAGGAGAGATTATTCAAAGCAGAACCTGATTGGGACGCCTGGGTGGCTCAGTTGGTTAAGCAGCTGCCTTCGGCTCAGGTCATGATCCCAGCGTCCTGGGATCGAGTCCCACATCGGGCTCCTTGCTCAGCGGGGAGCCTGCTTCTCCCTCTGCTTCTGCCTGCCATTCTGTCTGCCTGTGCTCGCTCTCTCCCCTTCTCTCTCTCTGATAAATAAATAAAATCTTAAAAAAAAAAAAAAAAACCTGATTAAGTCCCATGTCATTGTAGGTGCTAAAGGCCTGATTCCTACCTAATTTCTAAGCTTCCTGAAAGAGCAGAATATACTCTGCCTCCTGGCACAGTGTTTGACACCAAGTGCTCAATAAATACATTCAGGACTTAATAAAAACAGTACTTCTTCACCATGTCTGAGTTATTGGATTTATCGTCTAACAAAGCAAGTGCCTTCATTGCTTTGATAGTACAGGGAATGTTACATAGGCCCACTGAAGACGCACCTTCTCTGCACCCCCAATTCTTTGTGTATTATGTATAGGTTACCCTCCTTCATCAGCTACATTAAAGTCTCCCAAATCTGGCTGGGAAGCAGATTTATCTTTAAACACTGTTTTAAAAAAAAATTTAAAAAAATAAACACTGTTTAAAATAAAATATATATCCTTGACCCCGTTATAGCCTGAATCACGATCTCCAGTGCTACAATCTTAACAAAGTGTTTATTGAAATCCAGGCTTTAGGATCATTCCAGAAGATAGAAAAATGGAGAAGTATCAGTGGTCCGTTGTCTGCAAATCTTAGAAATTAAATGGGGCTATGGGTGTTCATACAAATAAGTAGGTCAATATAATCCTGTGTTGTTTCAACAGGACATAAGAAGGGCATCCAGTCTAGACTGAAGAGAGGGAAAATAGGTGGTCTTGGAAGTCTCCCTGGAGGAGGTGAGGCCTGGCTTGAACCTAACCTAGCCAGGGGTCATCTAAGAGGAAAAGATGGTTCCTAGGAAAAATGGGTGGAATATTCTAAAGTAGAACAGTAAAAGAGAACATGAAGTTTCCAGGGAAAGAAATAAAAACAATCTGGAATAAATAGAGCATAGATTACCAATGGTGGCTGAGAGGGCTGAGTCAAGAGAGGGACCTGGATGAGGGTCAGAGGGGCAGGTAATCCGTGCTCTGTGATTTTGGTTTTATGCTGACAACGATATGGATCTCCACCAGGCTGTGAAGCCAAGAAGAGACACGCTGAGATCTGAATTTAGAAATATTGCTCTGGCTACACAACAGAGAGAAGGTTAAACGTGACATGCCCACGTGCAGACAGAGAGATTCTCAGGAATCCTGATGTAGCAGGTGAAGAGGTCAGGGAAGAGCTTCTCAGCACAGAGGTAGGAATTCAAGCTGCAGGTGGGGATGGAACTGGGCTGGCAGTGTTCATTGTGACAGGACGAAGATCAGGGGAGCATTGGCAGCCAAGCAACATGTGGTAAGTGGGCAAAGGAAGAAAACCACAAAAAAGGGTCTGAAGGGTAACCCTAGAGAGGCAGGTGGGAAATGAACTGAAATCAGCATCATAGAGCCTGAAACACGGACGCCATTAACGTGGGTACAAGCAACCAGATCTGGACATGCAGATGTATGTTTTCCTATCGTACATGTTTATCACCATATGTAAAAAGTTTTGAAAATTCAACATGTCCAGGCATATAAATTTATTCTTCTCAATCATACATGTTTCCCATCATAAACCTAGTTTTTAAAATATGGTTTTCCACAAGTAAGTGAAACCATATGATAATTGACTTTCTCTACTTCAGTCTCATCCATGTTGATACAAAAGTTAGGTTTGGGGAAGGAGTCAAGATGGCGGAGAAGTAGCAGGCTGAGACTACATCAGGTAGCAGGAGATCAGCTAGATAGCTTATCTTACCATTGCAAACACCTACAAATCCAATGGGAAATCGAAGGGAAGAAGAGCAACAATTCTCCAAACAATTTTCAAAAACAGAAAATTGGTCACTTTCTGGAAGGTAGGACATGCGAAGAAGTGAATCCAAAGTGACAGGAAGATAGACCACGGGAGAAGGGGCCGGCTCCTGGCAAGCAGCAGAGCAATGGAGCACAAAATCAGGACTTTTAAAAGTCTTCTCCACAGAGGGACATTGCTCCAGAGGCTAAACAGGGGGGAAGCCCATGCCGGGCCAGCGTAACCCCAGGTCCTGAAGGGTCACAGAAGGACCGGGGGTGTCTGAGTGTCACAGAGTTCGGAGGTATTAGATAGGGGAAGCTGGCTACAGTGACAGAGCTGAGGAGTGAGCTCTCAACTCGGGGTTACCTTGAACTGGTCACAGGCTGGGTGAGCTCGGAACACGGCCAGAGGCCACAGAGATGGAAGTGACCGGGTACTTTTCTCCAAGGGCGAGAGATTGAGCGCTTTCCTCCAAGCGCAACAAAAGGCCAGGGAGACGGGGGCGGTTGGGGGCTTTTCTCTGAGGGCGCACTGAGGAGTGGGACCCCGAGCTTTCAGCTCCTCCGGCCAGAGATTGGGAGGCTGCCATCTTCCTTCCCGTCATCCAGAACTCTACGGAAACTGCTCAGAGAACAAAAGCTCCCGAAAGAAAACCCGAGTGGATTACGTAGCCTGGTCCCTGGTAAGGGCGGGGCAATTCCACCTGGAACAAAAACCTTGAGAATCACTACACCAGGCCCCTCCCCCAGAAGATTAACAAGAAACCCAGCCAAGACCACCTTCACTCATCAAGGAGAACAGAATTTCAGAGGAGGATAAAGCAAATCTTATCTGGACGAAATGACAAGGCAGAAAAACTCACCACAAAAAAAAAAAAAAAAAAAATGAACAAGAGGCAGTACCAAAGTCTGGGGACCTAATCAGTAAGATATTGGTAATATGACAGATCTAGAGTTCAGAATGATGATTCTGAAGGTTCTAGCCAGGCTCAAAAAAGGCATAGAAGATATTAAAGAAACCCTCTCCAGAGACATAAAAGCCCTTTCTGGAGAAATAAAAGAACTAAGATCTAACCAAGTTGAAATCAAAATGCTATTAGTGAGGTACAATAAAAAATGGAAGCTCTTACTGCTAGGATAAATGAGGCAAAAGATAGGGTGACATAGAAGACCAAATGACAGAGAATAAAGAAGCTAAGCAAAAGAGGGATAAACAGCTACTGGACCACAAGGGGAAAATTTGAGAGATAAGTGACACCATAAGGCGACACAACATTAGAATAATTGGGATTCCAGAAGAAGAAGAAAGAGAGAGGGGAGAAGAAGGTATATTGGAGAGAATTATTGGGGAGAATTTCCCTAATATGGCAAAGGGAACAAATATCAAGATCCAGGAGATGCTAAGAATGCGCCTCAAAATCAATAAAAATAGGTCCACACCTCATTATCTGATAGTAAAATTTACAAGTCCTAGTGACAAACAGAAAATCCTGAAAGCAGCCCGGGAAAAGAAATCTGTAACATACAAGGGTAAAAACATTAGATTGACAGTGGACCTATCCACAGAGACCTGGCAGGCCAGAAAGAACTGGCGTGATATATTCAGAACAGTAAATGAGAAAAACATGCAGCTAAGAATACTATATCCAGCTAGGCTATCATTGAAAATAGAAGGAGAGATAAAAAGCTTCCAGGACAAACAAAAACTGAAAGAATTTGAAAACACCAAACCAGCTCTACAGGAAATATTGAAAGGGGTCCTCTAAGCATAGAGAGACCCTAAGAGTAGTAGATCAGAAAGAAACAGAGACAATATACAGTAACAGTCACCTTACAGGCAATACAATGGCACTAAATTCATATCTCCCAATAGTTACCCTGAATGTTAATGGGCTAAATGCCCCAATCAAAAGACACAGGGTATCAGAATGGATAAAAAAGCAAAACCCATCAATATGCTGCCTACAAGAAACTCATTTTAGACCTGAAGAAACCTTCAGATTTAAAGTGAGGGGGTGGGAAACAATGTACAATACTATTGGACATTAGAAGAAAGCCGGGGTGGCAGTCCTTATATCAGATCAATTAGATTTTAAGCCAAAAACTATAATAAGAGATGAGGAAGGACACTATATCATACTCAAAGGGTCTGTCCAACAAGAAGACCTAACAATTTTAAATATCTATGCCCCCAACATGGAAGCAGCCAACTATATAAACCAATTAATAACAAAATCAAAAAAATTACATCGACAATAATACAATAATAGTAGGGGACTTTAACACCCACCGTCACTGAATTGGACAGATCATCCAAGCAAAAGATCAACAAGGAAATAAAGGCCTTAAATGACACACTGGACCAGATGGAAATCACAGATATATTCAGAACATTTTATCCCAAAGCAACAGAATATACATTCTTCTCTAGTGCACATGGACATTCTCCAGAATAGACCACATCCTGGGTCAAAAATCAATTCTCAACCAGGATCAAAAGATTGGGATCATTCCCTGCATATTTTTCAGACCACAATGCTCTGAAGCTAGAACTCAATAACAAGAGAAAATTTGGAAAGAACCCAAATACATGGAGACTAAACAGCATTCTCCTAAAAAATGAATGGGTCAACCAGGAAATTAAAGAAGAATTGAAAAAATTCATGGAAACAAATGATAATGAAAACACAACGGTTCAAAATCTGTGGAACACAACAAAGGCAGGCCTGAGAGGAAAATATATAGCGGTACAAGCCTCTCTCAAGAAATAAGAAAGGTCTCAAATATACAATCTAACCCTACACCTAAAGGAGCTGGAGAAAGAACAGCAAAGAAAGCCTAAACCCAGCAGGAGAAGAGAAATCATAAAGATCAGAGCAGAAATCAATGAAATAGAAACAAAACAAACAAACAAACAAACAAACAAAAACCCAATAGAACAAATCAATGAAACTAGGAGCTGGTTCTTTGAAAGAACTAATAAGATTGACAAACCCCTGGCCAGACTTATCAAAAAGAAAAGAGAAAGGACCCAAATAAATAAAATCATGAATGAAAGAGGCGAGATCACAACCAACACCAAAAAAACACAAACAATTATAAGACATACTATGAGCAACTCTACGCCAACCAATTTGACAATGTGGAAGAAATGGATGCATTTCTAGAGACATATAAACTACCACAACTGAACCAGGAAGAAATAGAAAACCTGAACAGACCCATAACCAGTAAGGAGATTGAAACAGTCATCAAAAATCTCCAAACAAACAAAAGTCCAGGGTCAGACAGCTTCCCAGGGGAATTCTACCAAACATTTAAAGAAGAATTAATTCCTATTCTCCTGAAACTGTTCCAAAAAATAGAAATGGAAGGAAAACTTCCATAAAACTCATTTTATGAAGCCAGCATCACCTTGATCCCAAAACCAGACAAGGATCCCACAAAAAAGAGAATTATAGACCAATATCCTTAATGAACACAGATGCAAAACTTCTCACTAAAATATTGTCCAATAGGATCCAACAGTACATTAAAAGAATTATTCACCACGACCAAGTGGGATTTATTCCAGGGCTGCAAGTTTGGTTCAACATCCGCAAATCAATCAATGTGATAAAATACATTAATAAAAGATAGAACAAGAACCATATGATACTCTCAATAGATGCTAAAAAAGCATTTGACAAAATATAGCATCCCTTCCTGATTAAAACTCTTCAAAGTGTATGGATAGAAGGCACGTACCTCAGTATTATCAAAGCCATCTATGAAAAACCCACCGCAAATATCATTCTCAATGGAGAAAAACTGAAAGCTTTTCTGCTAAGGTCAGGAACACGGCAAGGATGTCTGTTATCACCACTGCTATTCAACATAGTACTAGAGGTCCTAGCCTCAGCAATCAGATAACAAAAAGAAATTAAAGGCATCCAAACTGGCAAAGAAGTCAAATTATCACTCTTTGCATATGATATGATACTATATGTGGAAAATCCAAAAGGCTCCACTCCAAAACTGCTATAACTTGTACATGAATTCAGTAAAGTGTCAGGATATAAAGTCAATGCACAGAAATCAGTTGCATTTCTTTACACTAACAACAAGACAGAAGAAAGAGAAATTAAGGAGTCAGTCCCATTTACAACTGAAACTAAAACCATAAGATACCTACGAATAAACCTAATCAAAGAGGCAAAGAATCTATACTCAGAAAACTATAAAGTACTCATGAAAGAAATTGAGGAAGACACAAAGAAATGGAAAAATGTTCCAGGCTCATGGATTGGAAGAACAAATATTGTGAAAATGTCTATTCTACAAAAGCAATCTACACATTTAATGCAATCCCTATCAAAATCCCATCCAAGGTGCCTGGTGGCTCAGTGGGTTAAAGCCTCTGCCTTCGGCTCAGGTCATGATCCCAGGGTTCTGGGATCAAGTCCCACATTGGGCTCTCTGCTCCGCAGGGAGCCTGCTTCCTCCCCGCTCTCTCTCTCTGCCTGCCTCTCTGCCTACTTGTGATTTCTCTCTCTCTGTCAAATAAATAAAATTTTTTTTTAAAAATCCCATCCATTTTTTTCAAAGAAATAGAACAAACAATCCTAAAATTTATATGGAACCAGAAAAGACCTCGAATAGCCAAAGGAATATTGAAAAAGAAAGCCAAAGTTGGTGGCATCACAATTCTGGACTTCAAGCTCTATTACAAAGCTGTCATCATCAAGACAGTATGGTACTGGCACAAAAAGAGACACATAGATCAATGGAACACAATAGAGAGCCCAGAAATAGACCCTCAACTCTATGGTCAACTAATCTTCGACAAAGCAGGAAAGAATGTCCAATGGAAAAAAGACAGCCTCTTCAACGAATGGTGCTGGGAAAATTGGACAGCCACATGCAGAAAAATGAAATTGGACTATTTCCTTACACCACACATGAAAATAGACTCAAAATGGATGAGGTACCTCAATGTGAGAAAATAATCCATCAAAATCCTTGAGGAGAACACAGGCAGCAACCTCTTTGACCTCAACCGCAGCAACTTCTTCCTAGGAACATTGCCAAAGACAATAAAAGCAAGGGCAAAAATGAACTATTGGGATTTCATCAAGATCAAAAGCTTTTGCATAGCAAAAGAAACAGTTAACAAAACCAAAAGACAACTGACAGAATGGGAGAAGATATTTGCAAATGACATATCAGATAAAGGGCTAGTATCCAAAATCTATAAAGAACTTAGCAAACTCAACACCCAAAGAACAAATAATCCAATCAAGAAATGGGCAGAAGACATGAACAGACATTTCCGCAAAGAAGACATCCAGATGGCCAACAGACACATGAAAAATTGCTCCATATAACTCGGCATCAGAGAAATACAAATCAAAACCAAAATAAGATCCCACCTCACACCAGTCAGAATGGCTAAAATTAACAAGTCAAGAAATGACAGATGCTGGCGAGGATGTGGAGAAAGGGGAACCCTCCTACACTGTTGGTGGGAAGGCAAGCTGGTGCAACCACTCTGGAAAATAGTGTGGAGGTTCCTCAAAAAACTGAAAATAGAGCTACCTTATGACCCAGCAATTGCACTACTGGGTATATACCCTAAAGATACAAATGTGGTGCTCCAAAGGGGAACCTGCACTTGAATGTTTATAGCATTCCACAATAGCCAAACTATGGAAAGAACCTGGATGTCCATCAACAGATGAATGGATAAAGAAGATGTGGTATATATACACAATGGAATACTATGCAGCCATCAAAAGAAATAAAATCTTGCCATTCGCAATGATGTGGATGGAACTAGAGCGTATCATGCTTAGCGAAATAAGTCAATCAGAGAAAGACAACTATCATATGATCTCCCTGATATGAGGAAGTGGAGATGCAATGTTGGGGGTTGGAGTGTAGGAAAAGAAAAAATGATAGAATCTCAAAAAACAAACTGAGGGTTGCTGGGGGGAGGAGAGGAGGGAGAGGGTGGTGGGATATGGACATTGGGGGGTGTATGTGCTATGGTGAGTGCTGTGAAGTGTGTAAACCTGGCGATTCACAGACCTGTACCCATGGGGATAAAAATACATTATATGTTTATTTTTAAAAATTAATTAATTAATAATAAATAAATAAATAAATTTTAAAAAGTTGGGTACTCATCCTTTCTGATAAAGGCATCATACTCCATAGTGTATATGGACCACATTTTCCTTATCCATTCGTCCGTTGAAGGGCATCTTGGCTCTTTCCACAGTTTGGCGACCATGGCCATTGCTGCTATGAACATTGGGGTACAGATGGCCCTTCTTTTCACTCCATCTGTATCTTTGGGGTAAATACCCAGTAGTGCAATTGCAGGGTCGTAGGACAGCTCTATTTTTAATTTCTTAAGGAATCTCCACACTGTTTGGGAATAACATGGAGGACATTAGGAGAAGGAAAGGAAAAGTGAATTGGGGGAAATATTAGGGGGAGACAAACCATGAGAGACTGTGGACTCTGAGAAACAATCTGAGGGTTTTGGAGGGGATAGATGTGGAGGGAATGGGTGAGCCTGGTGGTGGGTATTACGGAGGGCACATACTGCATGGAGCACTGGGTCTGGTGCATAAACAATGAATCCTGGAACACTGCATCAAAAACTAATTATGTACTTTATGGTGACTAATATAACACCATAAAAAATTCAAAAAAAATAAAAATCAAATAACTGAAATTAAGGAATGTTCTCTATATCCCTCCACTCTAGTGGGTGAATGGACAAAGAAGATGTGGTCCATATATACAATGGCATATTACTCAACCACGTTTGCATCATGTTGATGCAAACAAACACCCAACATCTGCATCAACATGAATGGAATTCGAGGAGATGATGCTGAGTGAAATAAGTCAAGCAGAGAAAGACAACTATCATATGGTTTCACTTACTTGGGGAACATAAGGAATAGCATGGAGGACGTTAGGAGAAGGAAGGGGAAATGACGGGCGGGGGAATCAGAGGAGGGGACGAACCATGAGAAGCTATGGAGTCCAGGAAAAAAACTGAGGTTTTAGAGAGGAAGGGGTTGGGGGTTGGGTGAGCCTGGTGATGGGTATTAAGGAGGCACGGACTGCAGGGAGCACTGGGTGTTATACACAAGCAATGAATCATGGAACACGACATCAAAAACTAATGAGGTACTGTACAGTGACTAACATGACATAATTTTAAAAAGAAAGAAAAAGAAATTCAGAATAAAAAATAAAAATAAAAATAAAAATAAATAAAAAATAAAGTACAATTTCCAGTTTCCAGGCAGGAGGTGTGTGTTGAGCACACGCTTCGTGCTGCCAGGTGTTCAAGATGCTTAAGGATTTATGGAATTGTGGTGTGTGACTGGGACCTTCCAGGAATCCCCAGGGCTCAAAAGAACACATTCTACAAAGAGGTGGTCGGCACACACTCAAAAGTCAGTTCTGCAAGTGTGTCCCAGTGGGAGATGAGGACCGGAGGCTCAAGGAGCCGAGACTGGGTCCGAGGCTCCTGGCACAGACCGGTACACGGGGAGGGGCTGAGAGAGCTCGTTCCACTGAGGTCGTGGGACACGCTCCACGGAGCAAGCGTGGACTCCAGCCCTGACTCTCTAAATCACAGGTGAGCAGGAAGAAGGTGCCGGAAGGATAACCCTTTCCATGCACCAGCAGGGATTCCTTCTGGACGGTTGCTATTCCCTTCATAAAAGGTAAACTGAGGCACATTAAACTTGGAAGAGTTTGAGCAAATGCCAAAACTGAAAGTGGTTGGGAAAGCTCTGTGGGTGGGGTCTAGGGCAGAGGTTTTATAGGGAAGACATAAGCAACATGAAGAAACCAGCAAATTAAGTATAGCTTCCTCGGTTGTCTAACTTGGGAAAGGCTCGTTGGCTACGTATGATTAGTTGCCCCGGCTTTGTTCCTTTAGATGGAGTGTGCTGCCTGGTGCCTGAGGTCTGAGTTGCTCATGTGGGAGGCCAAAGGCCCTAAGCCATGCCAGTTCCCTCACTTCACTGTCTCGACACCTTGAACCCCTGTGGTCCTGATGCTGACCCCAGCAGCTCACCCCCTGACCCCACATCTGCAGGCAGAGCCCTGGGACTCGCCTTCTGCTGCTTCTTCGGCTCTGAGAGAGGGAAACCAAGGGCAGCAAACATTTCTGTCCTCAGTGAACCCAGGACATACTGTGTAGGACCTGAGTCAGGGTCATCTGTGAAGGACACGATTCAGTCGGGCAAGAAACCCAGAAGCTGTATTCCTAGATACCTGAACTCGGGCAGCCTACTGAAAGATGGTCATACTCCCAGTGCTTGCATCAAAGTCCCGGTTAAAATGTGCTTGAAAAATAAAAGTGATTGTCCCAACAAACACGTGCATGAAAGAAGAGAAGTCTGACATTCCCAAGACGTCCGGATCGAGCATTTGGTAAAAGATAACAAAGGCTTGCACGACACCATTCCAGGTAAGATGATCTGGGAACGCAGCCTGTGAAGCTAAGAACAGATGCTCCCATTATCGGGAAGCTGGACTAGGCAGGGGTAATCAAACGGCAAAGCCCTCGGCAAGGCAGCACAAGAGGCAGTAATTCGGACGAACATGCTGAATTGGTAGAGCAAACACTGTCGGAACCTATTCATTTGTGATGTAAATGCACTTACATGAGTCCTCATTAACACCACGCAATAAAGCTGGTAAAACGGGGGGTCACCTCCAAGCTGCAGGAAGAACAGAATTGCTCCAGCCTCAAGGAGCTGGTGGCCGGCCCAGGACCACACCCGTGCCGACCACCTGAGGCTCTCTCTGTAGGTGATTGCCTTCACAAGCCCCGTGCTGTTGCGTGTGCAGGGATCGTGCCGGAGGCCGGTGTGTGCACGGCATGCACGGGGGGATCACAGGCAAGCCCGCCTGAACGACCCCCTCGCTGCCCACACTCATCTCGGACCACGCGGGGACTTCTGTTTAAGGGACCTCCTGCCTTAAAGAGGTTGAAGTTCTGGAAGAGAAGACAGCTCCACTGCATTCTATGAGCAAAGCAACACTGGCCTTCTCGTCTGCGGTCGTAAACGCTTGAGGTCTCACCACGTGAGGAACTGGGATGCGCTTGTCAACACACAAAATGCCAGGGAGAGGAACCCTGCTTCGACCTCCTCCAAAGTGCCCTGGAGAATACGCTTCGGACCGGGAGCTATGTCAGGAGGAAGGCTTCCGACAGCGGGTGGCGGTGCTCCAGTTGACGTCTGACGACTCTCAACAAGGACAGGCGGTGACAGGCAGAGGCAGACCCACCCGGGAGAGATGCCCAGATGAATTTGTTTTAAGATGTTATTTATTTATTTGAGAGAGAGTGAGCATGAGTGGGGGAGGGGCAGAAAGAGAGAATCCCAGGCAGACGCCCTGCTGAGCCCAGAGCCCGGCGCAGGGCTGCAGCTCATGAGTCTGAGATCAGGACCTGAGCCCAGACCAAGAGTCAGCAGCTTAACCAACTGAACCAGCCAGGCGCCCCCGCCTTTGAACGCTGGAGCCCAAATTCTTCATTTTTGCAAATGAGCAGTATTCTCGGGTGCTGGTCTGCTGGTGTCCTGGGTCCCTTCAACTTCCCTGAAGCTGAACCCTCCTGCTCTGCCCAGGATGCAGGCCCACTCTGCTCCCTGTCCTTCAAACTGTCTCCTCTAAGCCTGTGTATCCTCGGTTCTTTCAAAAAATAAACTCTGTGTATAGCAGAAATCTGACATCTGAGCTGGGAGGGTTTTGAAAATACCACCTGAGGACCTCTGACATCAGAGAAAGAATAGAGTGGACAAGTGTGTGAGGACTCCCTGAGCTGGGTCTGGCTCAGCCGCAGTGTGACCTTGGGTGTTTTCCAGCATCCCTAAGACCAGGGTGCGGAACGCATCTACCCCGTGAGCTTGTGCAATGAGTGAAGAAGGTAGCATACATGAACAGGTAACGGAATTTCCCGCCCTTCATACTGATGAAAAAGTGACAGCACCAAGTTATTTTTACTCTGTTGCCTACTTTCTGGCTAATGGCACAAACCCTAGAGGTCCACACTAATGGCCAGGACCACTGAATACACGTACTGTCTGGAAATGGTTACTACAGGCTCACATTCAACGGTCTTCCTCCATGGGAATTGGGGGGAAATCCGCTAAGGTCCTAAACCCAAACGGCTTTTTCCAGAATTTAAAATCTGTGCTTCATCTGGATTAGGAGGTTTTTCTACCCATCCATTTGGGGAAAGTTTAGGAAAAAGAAAAAATACAAGGTACCACTAACGACTGCAAAGGGCAGCTCACGAATACCAAGGGTGATTGAATAGCTTTGTGGAAATCAAATGCCTGTTTCTAAGTACCCTGCATATTCCTGGTGCTTGTTTATGTCCTGGAGATGCACAGCCAGCGGCGTCTGCTGGGAATGCCCATCTGAGCCTCACAGCCATCCCACACAGGAGGACGGCTCATGACCAGGAAACACCTGGTTCAGTGCTCTCCACCAGTGACATGGAGTACCAGGGCCTGGATGGATCTCGAACCACTTTCCTTGAAATCACAATTACCTTGTGATTTTTTTTTTAAAGATCTTATTTATTTATTTGACAGACAGAAATCACAAGTAGGCAGAGAGGCAGGAGGAAGCAGGCTCCCCACTGAACAGAGAGCCTGATGTAGGGCTCGATCCCAGGACCCCAAGATCATGACCTGAGCTGAAGGCAGAGACTTAACCCTCTGAGCCACCCAGGCACCCCATTACATTGTGATTTTAATGAGTGCAAAATAACCTTTTTGTTAACAATAAAGAAATCAAGTTCACAACCAGATTGGCCAAGTAGATTTGGGAAACCAGCCAATGAGGTAACTATAAAGAATTAGTCCCTTGCTGGGCACCAGGCCCACGAGGGGCTTAATATCCATTATCTGATGCTGGTGTTATCTGATAAGAGCAGAACTTTATAAGGCAGAGAAAACAATACTGAGTCGGCATCATCATTGGATTTTCTGATGTATACCCATGATCTTTCTGCCTTCTTAGATACTCAGCATTGAGCTGAGGCATGTAGGGTACCGATGGTAATAACAGATCTCACAGATTGAGCCTGATCTGTTGCATTAGTTTTCAGACGCAAAAAAGACCACAAATCTGGATTCCATTATAGAACTCGTATGTAGAACCCCACACAACTCCTGAGAACCCAACAAAGGACGCCAGAGGTAGTTGCTAGACAGATTTGTGCCTGCATTGAATGTTCTGTAGCCAGACCCCAGAAGCACATGTTGTCCGTACTACAAAAGAAGCCAGAATGAGGCACAGCCCGTTAACCTGGACATGTCTTAAGTGTGTCTTTAGGCTAGACATTAGTAATGCATGAAGTGCTATCACACCTATTGTGAATTTTGTAGCAACTGGGTACAAGCAAAAGTCCCTTATTTAATTACAAATTACTTTTCTTATTAAGGTCTGAGTGTGTGTGTGTGTGTGTGTGTGCACATGTGTGTGTGTGTGTGTGTGTGGTTTTTGAGGACTGAGATCCCCCCATTGTATCCAAGAGTCATCACCAACAATGCACAACCTCCCTACTTTGTCCAAATAAAAATGCCAGCCGTCACAGGGGCTTGTCATGGAGAAGACCAGCAGGAAGGTGGAGGTTTGCCAGCAGTGGTGCTCTCTGGGAAGGAGAGTCCTGAAGGTCCATGTACAAAGACAGCTGATGTGCTGGTTGGTGTCAGAAAAGAAGAGAGGACGACCAGAAATTTCAAACTAACTATCACATACCCATGACCACAATTAATACATGGACTGATCTTTGTTTAAGGTGAATTACAGAAATGATTAAGCAAAATACCAGTCCCCTAACTATTCTTGAAGTGCTAATCAACTTCATAATATTTTCGCCTTGAACAATTTTTTATAAACTGAATTACTGGCTTTTCTAAAAACCTAAAAATATACCACATCCTTTTGAGGATTGTTTACGTACAAATGAGTGTTGTAGCAAGAGTAAACCAGCTCATGAGATGGTGCCTAATTACCGTACTACTTAACCATGGAGCCTGATCAGCCCAGTCCTTACAGAAAGGGGACTGTGTTCACTCTGACTTTATACCACAGTGTGCTGGCGCTTGCACTGGCCAAGGCCTGTCTCAGAGATGTCACCTGCCCAGCTGGGTAAGCTTCTCTGGGTATGAATCCCCAAGGGGCAAGCTCTAGGCCTAATTAGCTCATCTATATTATTCCAAAGTTTATCTTAGTTCCTGGTATACAGGTGAAAATACACTGAATTAACCTAAAGTATCAGACCTGGAATTCGATGCCATCCAAGAGGTTGTGAGTAGCAGGTGATTGCTGAGCTGCTGATAAAGCATTTCCCTCCAAAGACAAACGAGTGTGAGACATTTTCCCAGTTCCTTCCCAGGCTCTCCAGCAGGTACAGGAGCAGATCCGACCAAGGACGGCCCCCATTCTGCAGTGTCCTTCAGCTCTTCATTCCCTGGGCTTCCCCGTGAGCTGTCCCACTGACGCATGGCTATGAGTTAAGGGCACTTTACTCTTCTTGGTAATATTTTACAAAAGCAGGAACACATTTCTAAATAATCTGTTCTTTTCCAAACTGCATGAAGGCCAGAAGAATGAAAGTATGAAGAATGCTGAGACAAGCAGACTTGCCTGACTGGGGTTGGCAGCTGTGTCATTCCTCAGGGGCCAGACTGGCCTTCCTATCAAGTGAGACCAAGGGCCAAATGCTAAGAGCTCTCGTTTCTATTGCAATTCCCACAGGACAGGCTGAATCATGTCATTAGTATAAGATACCTGCACCTTTACTATTTGATTTGGGAAATGACCCAGAACGAGTCTGGCTTTGCACTACCTTCTTCATCCAATTTCTCAGCAAAGTTGTCTTAATAGGTGACAATGTCTGCAAGGATTGGAAAGCACCAAATATTTCCTCTAAAAGTTCTGGACAAAGTGTCTTTTAGAAATGCTTAATGAAAGTGTGTTAGCCTAAGTTCCTGACATAAAGGATGGTGTAAGAGCTCATGAACAAGAGGAAAGAAGGGGGTGCGACCTCGGGACATTCCTCCCCTCATTCCTTGGGCTAATACAAAAGTACGTTCCACACCGGGAGCAACTGAGTAAGAAAGTGAAGGAGAAAAAGCACAGGACTGGGGAAGGGAAAATAAAAATTGACGGAAGCCTGAGAATTAGAAACATATTTGGGAGCCTTTTTTCCCCCATAGAATTTAGTTTAATCAAAAATATGTTTAAAACAAACATTGAATCAGAAGTTATCAGGCCTTGTATTAAGCACTTTCCCACATCTGTTGACACCAAACCCTCTTTACAACCTTCTGAGTTACAATTCAGTGTGACTCTTCTATAGGGACCCCAGAAAGTTCAAGTCCAAGGTCACAGGTCCAGTTAGTAACATGCCTATGGTTTCATTCCTGGCACTCTACCTCAAGCATTAGGAAATATTAATTATTTGTCAGTAGTAATATTGCAAGCAGATAATTAACTGACTTTCAGAGAAGATGACAGAGTAGAAGGACCCTAAGCTTACCACATTCCACAGATATGACTAAATAACCCACATCAGTGTAAATAATACAGAAAATGATAATACAGAAAATGACCTAAGCACTGGTAGAACAGACTCTTTATAGCTAAATGTGAAGAAGAGTCACATCAAAGATGGTAGGAAGGGCAGAGATGTAGTCAGAAGCCAAATGGACTAGTGGGACTGTCTTTAGGAAGGAGGGACACTGCAGGCCCAGAGAAGGGAGAAACAGACCCTCACACCAAGCATCCCAGGCACAGGGAACCTGTACAGGATAGATGATTACCCATAATATTTAGCTTTGAAAACCATAGGGGCCTAATTTTGTGAATTCTTACAACCAGTAGGACTTAACAACTAGGACTTTAAAATTCAACAGGCTCAGTCAGCTCTGGGACAGCCAGGAGGAGCCAAAGAGCCCCATGGAGATACAGTATAGAAGCTATGGTTTGAAAAACACCTGGAGGATATGGAAAGGAGATTTATTTACTAAACTCAGAGTGTATGCTGGAAAGCCAGGTATCTTATGGAGAATTCTCCAGGAACAAAGGCGTTGCCTTGCACCACTGGGTTCCTCCCCTGCCTCACAGCCTCAACACACAGACACCTGCCAGAACTCACTGGACTGGAGAAAAGAGTGGAAGACCTCAGTGAGACTCTCAATAAACAGAAAACATAAAAAGAACCAATCAGGGATAAAAAACCCAATAACTGAAGTTAAAAATATACTAAAGGTGAAAAACTAGTACACTAGAGGGAGCAGAAGAACAGATAAATGACCTGTGGACAGAGTAATGAATAGCAATCAAGCTGACTAGGTGAGACAAAAAAAGAATACTAAAAAATGAAGGGAACACCATGACACCATAAGGCATAATAGCACTTGCATTATAGGAATGCAAGGACGGGTGCCTGGATAGCTCAGTTGGTTGGGAGACTGCCTTTGGTTTGGGTGATAGTCCTGGAGTCCTGGGGTTGAGTCCTGCATCAGGCTCCCTGCTCAGCAGGGAGTCTGCTTCTCCCTCTGACCTTCTCCCCTCTCATGCTCTCTATCTGTCTCTCTGTCAAATAAATAAATAAAATCTTCAAAAAAAAAAAAAAAGAATGCAAGAAGAAGAGAAAAGGGGAAAGAAAATTTATCTGAATAAATAATAGCTGAAAACTTCCCAAGTGCGAGGATGAAATGGAAATCCTGATCGAAGAGGTATAGAGAACACCCCAAAAATCAACTCAAGAAGAACCACAGCAAGATACATAGTAATTTAAAAGGTAAAAAGTAGTGATAAAGAGAATTTTTAAAGCAGCAAGAGAAAAAGTAAGCAGTTACATACAAGAAAAATTCCACGAGTCTACCAGCAGATTTTTCAACAGAAACTTTCCAAGACAAAAGAGAGTGAAATGATATATTTAAAGTGTTGAAAGAGAAAAATCTGCAGCCAAGCCAGGAATACTCTATCAAGCCACGCTATCATTCAGAATATAAGGAGAGATAAAGAGTTTCCCAGACAAACAAATATTAAAGGAGTTCATGACCATTAAACCAGCAAGAAATATTGAAGGGGACATTTCAAATGGAAAGGAAAGAACATAACTAGAAGCAAGTAAAGTAGAAAGCAGAAAGGCGGTTAAATTAACTATACCTATAAAAATCAGTGACAAAATAAACACAATCCACAAAACAAAAAGATGTAGAATATGACAAGTATACCTAAAACATGGGGAGGAGAGGAGTAAAAAATGAGTCCAAACTTAAGTGACAGTCAATAAAGACTGCTATATGCAGATGTTATACATAAACCTAATGGTAACCACAAACAAAAAATCAGTAATAGATATGCAAAAATTAAACACAAAGAAATCCAAGTATATCAGTAAAAAAAGCCAGAAAACCATGAAAAGAATGATCTAGAGAAGAAAGGAACAGACAAGAGCTACAAAAACAACCATAAAACAAGTTACAAAATGGCAGTAAGTATAGGCCTGTCAGTCACCACTTTCAATGTAAATAGTCAAAACATTCCAAACAAAAGACGTAGGGTGACAGAATGAATAAAAAAGCAAAACCCACTATATGCTGCCTACAAGAGACACATTTCAGACCTAAAGACACCTGCAAATTGAATGTCAAGGGATGTAAAAGCATTTATCATGCAAACGGAAGGAAAAGATAGCTGGGTAGTGATACTTAAATCAGACAAAATAGACTGTAAAACAAAGACTGTAACAAAAGACAAAGAAGAACGCTATACGATCATAAAGGGAACAATCAAACAAGATACAATAATTTAACTATTTTTGCATCCAACATGGGAGTGCTTAAATACATAAGGCAACTAGTAATAAAGGAAGGATTTAATTGATAGTAATATAATAATACCACATTTATATCAATGGACAGATCATCTAAACAGAAAATCAACAAGGAAAAAATGGCTATGAAGGACACACTGAACCAAAAAGATTTAACAGATATGTTCACAACATTCCATCCAAAAGCAGCAGAACACGCATTCTTTTCAAGTACCCATGGAACATTCTCCAGAGCAGATCATTTTTAGGTCACAAAACAAGTTGCAAGAAATCTAAAAAGACTGAAGTCATACCATAACTCTTTTCTGAACCACAGTGCTATGAAACCAGAAATCAAAGAAAGGATCTGGAGAGAGCACAAACACATGGAAGTTAAATAACATGCTACAAAACAAGGCATGCGTCAACTAAGAAATCAGAGGAAATCAAAAAATAAATGAAGACAAATGAAAATGAAAACATAAAATTCCAAAACCTTCGGGATGCAACAAAATCAGTTCCAAGAGGGAAGCTTATGACAATACACGCTTACCTCAGAACATGAAAAATCTCAAATAAATAACCTAACCTTACAACTAAAAGAGCTAGAAAAAAAATAGAACAACAACAACAAAAAATCAAAACCAGAATAAGGAAGGAAATAGCAAAGATTACAGTAGAAGCAAACAAAACAAAACAAACAAACAAAAAAATAGATCAATGAGCCAGGGGCTGCTTCTTTGAAAAGATTAACAAAACTGATAAAGTTTTAGCCAGTCAAAAGAAAGAGAGAAAGAAAGAAAGAGAGAGAGAGACTCAGACAATATTAGAAATGAAAGAAGAGAAATAACAATTGGCAATTGGCACCATATAAATAAAAAAGAACTCTAGAAGAACATTACAAAAAATTATATGCCAAAAAACTGGATAACCTGGAAGAAATTAATAAAATCTTAGAAACATATAATGTCTCAATACTGAATGAAGAAGACATAAAAAATTTAAACAGATTGGTTATCAGCAATGAAATTGAATCAGTAATGAAAAAGCTCCCAGCAAACAAAAGTCCAGGACTGCACGGTTTCACAGATGAATTCTGTCAAGCATTTAAAAAAAAATTAATACCTATTCCTCTCTAACTATTTCAAATAACAGAAGGAGGAAAGAAACTTCCTAATTTATTCTATAAGGATAGCATTACCCTGATACCAAAATTGACAAAGACACTATTTTAAAAAAAAGAAGAAGAAAGAAAAAAAACCTAGAAGCCAATAACACTGATAAATATAGATGAGAAAACCTTCAATGAAATATTGGCAAACCAAATCCAACAACACATTAAAAAATTCATTTGTGAGGTGCCTGGGTGGCTCAGTGGGTTAAAGCCTCTGCCCTCAGCTCAGGTCATGATCTCAGGGTCCTGGGATCGAGCCCCACATCAGGGTCTCTGCTCAGCAGGGATCCTGCTTCCCCCTCTCTCCCTGCCTGCCTCTCTGCCTACTTGTGATCTCTGTCTGTCAAATAAATAAATGAAATCTTTAAAAAAAAAAAAAAACCCTCAACAGAATAACTTTGGAGGAAACAAACCTCCACATAATAAAGATCGTCTATGAAAAACCCACAGCTAACATCCTTAATGTTGAAAAACTGAGAGATTTCCACTAAGGTCAGGAATAAGATGGGGATGTCTACTTTCACCAGTTTATCCAATATATAAACTGTTATGTATAAACAGTTTATTCAGACTAGTACTGAAGTCCTAGTCACAGCCATCAGATAAGAAAAAGAAATAAAAAGCATCAAAATTGGTAAGAAAGAAGTCAAACTTTCACTATTTGCAAATGGCATGATCCTGTATATAGAAAACCTGAAAGACTTCATCAAAAAACTGTTATAACTGATAAATGAATTCAGCAAAGTTTCAGGATACAACATCAGCATACACAGATCCATTGCATTTCTATACAACAATAATAAAGGAACAGAAAGAGAAATTTAAAACAATACCAATTGTTTTTAATCCCATCATATCATAACATATAAAATAGCTAGAAATAAACTTAACCAAGGATACAAACCTGTACTCTGAAAACTGTAAAGCACTGATGAAAGAAATTGAGGATGAGGGGCACCTGGGAGGTTCAGTTGTTAAGTGTCTGCCTTGGGCTCAGGTCATGATCCCAGGGTCCTGGAGTAGAGCCCCACATCAGGCTCCCTCTTCCGCAGGAAGCCTGCCTCTCCCTCTCCCACTCCCCCTGCTTCTGTTCCCTCTCTTGCTGTGTCTCCTTCTATCAAATAAATAAATAAAATGTTTTAAAAAAAAAAAGAAAAGAAATTGAGGATGACACAAATAAATGTAAAAACATTCCATGCTCATAGATTAAAAGAACAAATATTGTTAGAATATCTATACTACCCAAAGAAGTCTATTATTAATTCAGTCCCCTCATCAGATATCAACAGGATTTGAAAAAAAAAAAAAAACCTAGAATAATACTAAGATTTGTATGGAACCACAAAGGACCTCAGATAGCCAAAGCAATCTCAGAAAAAAATAAAGCTAGAAACATCACAATTCCAAATTTCAAGATATTAGTACAAAGTTGGAATAATCACAACAGTACTGTACTGGTACAAAAATAGACACATAGAACAATGGAACAAAATACAGATCCCAGATATAAACCCACAATATGTGGCCAATTAATCTTCAACCAGGAGGCAAAAATATGTAATGGGTAAAAGACAATCTCTTCAACAAACGGAGTTGGGAAAACTGGACAGCAACACACGTGTGTGTGTGTATATTTTTTCTCCTTTTTTCTCCTCCCAGTTTCAGGTTCCTTCTGATTTAGTTAATGTATATTTTCCTGGGGCCATTGTTATCCCTTTAGTATTTTGTTCTCTCATTCATCTATTCTTATCTGGATAAAATAACAAGATGTAAAAACTTGCCTCAAAAAAAAAAAAAAGAAAGAAAGAAAGTTAAAAGAACAAGAGGAGGTACTGATGGTTAGGGACCTAAACAATACAGACATTAGTAAAATGTCAGTACTAGAGTTCAGAATGACAATTATCAAGGTGCTATCAGGACTCAAAAAAAAGCATGGAAGATACTGGAGAAACCCTTTCTTGAGAAATAAAAGAACTAAAATCTAACCAAGTTGAAATCAAAAAAGCTATCAATGAGGTGTAATCAAAAATGGAGGCTCTTACTGTTAGTATCAATGAGGCAGAAGAGAGAATTAGTGATATAGAAGATCAAATGATGGAGAATAAAAAAGCTGAGAAATAGAGATAAACTGGACCATGAGGGGAGAATCTAAGAAATAAATGACATCATAAGATGAAACAATATTAGAATAATTGGGATTCCAGAAGAAGAAAGGGGGGAGCAGAGGTATATTGGAGCAAATTATAGCAGAGAATTTCCCTAATATGGCAAAGGGAACAAGCATCAAAATCCAGGAGGCAGAGAGAGTCCTCTTCAAAATTGATAAAAATAGGTCCACACCCTGTTATCTGAGAGTAAAACTTACAAGTCTCAGTGACAAAGAGAAAATCCTGACAGTGGCTTAGGAAAAGAGGTCGTAACATACACTGGTAGAAATATTAGATTGGTCTGTATCCAAAGAGACCTGGCAGGCCAAAAAAAACTGGTGTGATACATTCAGAGCACTAAATGAGAAAAATATGCAGCCACGAATACTATATCCAGGTAGGTTGTCATTGAAAATAGAAGGAGAGATAAAAAGCTCCCAGAACAAAAATTAAAAGAGTTTGTAGACACCAAACCAGCCTTACAAGAAATATTGAAAGGGTTCCTCTAAACAAAGAGAGACCCCCAAAAGTAGTAGATCAGAAAGGAACAGAGACCATATACAGTAACACTCACCTTACAGGCAATGCAATGGCAGTAGTTACCCTGAATGTAAACGGGCTAAATGCCCCAATCAAAAGACACAGGGTATCAGAGTGGATAAAAAAACAAGAACCATCAATATGTTGTCTACAAGAAACTCATTTTAGACCCAATCACACGTTCAGATTTAAAGTAAGGAGGTGGAAAACAATATACCATGCTAATGGACATCAAAAGAAAGCTGCGATAACAATCCTTATATCAAATAAATTAGATTTCAAGTCAGAGACTATAATAAGAGATGAGGAAGGACACTATATCATACTTAAAGGGTCTTTCCAACATGATCTAACAATTTTAAATAACTATGTCCCTAACATGAGAGCAGCCAATTATATAAACCAATTAATAACAAAATAAAAAAAGACATTGACAATAATACAATAACAGTAGGGGACTTTAACAACCCCCCTCACTGAAACGGACAGATCATCCAAGCAAAAGATCAACAAGGAAATAAAGGCCTTAAATGACACACTGGACCAGATGGACATTACAGATATATTCAAAACATTCCATCGCAAAGCAACAGAATACACATTCTTCTCTAGTGCACATGGAACATTCTCCAGAATAGATCACATCCTGGGTCACAAGTCAGGTCTCAACTGGTATCAAAAGATTGGGATAATTCCCTGCATATTTTGAGACCACAATGCTCTGAATCTAGAACTCAATCACAAGAGGAAAGTTGGAAAGAACTCAAATACATGGAAGTTAAAGAGCATTCTACTAAAGAATGAATGGGTCAACCAGGAAATTGAAGAAGAATTGAAAAAATTTGTGGAAACAAATGAAAATGAAAACACAACTGTTAAAAATCTTTGGGATACAGCAAAGGTGGTCCTGAGAGGAACAATACAAGCCTTTCCCAAGAAACAAGAAAGGTCTTAAATACAAAAACTAACACTACACCTAAAGGAGCTGGAGAAAGAACAGCAAAGAAAGCCTAAACCCAGCAGGAGAAGAGAAATAATAAAGATCAGGCAGAAATCAATTAAATAGAAATGAAAAGAATAGTAGAATCAATCAATGAGACTAGAAGCTAATTCTTTGAAAGAATTCATAAGGTTGATAAACCCCTGGCCAGACTTACCCAAAAGAAAAATGAAAAGACCCAAATTAATAAAATCATGAAGGAATGAAAGAGGAGCGATCAAAACCAACACCACAGGGGCACCTGGGTGGCTCAGTGGTTAAAGCCTCTGCCTTTGGCTCAGGTCATGATCCCGGGGTCCTGGGATCAAGCCTCACATCAGGCTCTCTGCTCAGCAGGGAGCCTGCCTCCTCCTCCTCCTCTCTCTCTCTGCCTGCTTCTCTGCCTACTTCTGATCTGTCTGTCAAATAAATAAAAATCTTAAAAAAAAAAAAAACACCACAGAAGTACAAACAATTATAAGAACATGTTGTGAGCAACTATACTCCAGCAAATTTGACGATTTGGAAGAGATGGATGCATTCCTAGAGATCTCTAAACTACCAAAACTGAACCAATAAAAAATAGAAAATCTGAACAGACCCATAACCAGTAAGGACATTGAAGCAGTCATCAAAAATCTGCCAACAAACAAGAGCCCAGGCCAGACAGTTTCCCAGGGGAATTCTATCAAAAATTTAAAGAAGAATTAATACTTATCCTCCCAAAACTGTGCCAAAAAATAGAAATGGAAGGAAAACTTCTAAACTCATTTTATGAGACCAGCATCACCTTGATCCCAAAACGAGACAAGGATCCCATCAAAAAAGAGAATTAAAGACCAATATCCTTGATGAACACAGATGCAAAAATTCTCACCAAAATACTAGCCAATAGGATCTGACAGTACATTAAAAGAATCATTCACCACACCCAAGCCGGATTTACTTCTGGGCTGCAAGGTTGGTTCAACATTTTTAAATCAATCAATGTGTCACAATATATTAATAAAAGAAAGAACAAGAACTATATGATACTCTCAATAGAGGCTGAAAAAGCATTTGACAAAGTACAGCATCCATTCTTGATCAAAACTCTTGAAAGTGTAGGGATGGGGCACCTGGGTGGTTCAGTGGGTTAAAGCCTCTGCCTTCAGCTCAGGTCATGGTCCTGGGGTCCTGGGATGGAGCCCTGCATCAGGCTCTCTGCTCAGTGGGGAGCCTGCTTCCTCCTCTCTCTACCTGCCTGCTTCTCTGCCTGCTTGTGATCTCTGTCTGTCAAATACATAAATAAAATCTTTAAAAAAAAAAAAAGAAAGAAAGTGTAGGGATAGAGGGCACATACATCAATATCATCAAAGCCATCTATGAAAAACCTAAACAAGTATCATTCTTCATGGGGAAAAACTGAGAACCTTTCCCCTAAGCAGGGCTGTCCACTATCACCACTGCTATTCAACATAGTACTAGAAGTCCTAGCCTCAGCAATCAGACAACAAAAATAAATTAAAGGCATCTGAGTTGGCAAAGAAGAAGTCTTTTTGCAGATGATATGATACTTTATGTGGAAAACCCAAAAGACTCCATTCCAAAACTGCTACAACTCATACAGGAATTCAGTAAAGTGTCAGGATATAAAATCAATGCACAGAAATCAGTTGCATTTCTCTACACCAACAACAAGACAGAAGAAAAAGAAATTAAGGAGTTGATCCCACTTATAACTGCACCCCAAACCATAAGATATCTAGGAATAAACCTAACCAAAGAGGTAAAGAATCTGTACTCAGAAAACTATAAAGTACTCATGAAAGAAGTTCAGGAAGACACAAAGAAATGGAAAAACATACCATGTTCACAGATTGGAAGAACAAATATTGTGAAAATGTCTATGCTACCTAAAGCAATCTACACATTTAATGCAATCCCTATCAAAATACCATCAACTTTTTCAAAGAAATGGAACAAATAATCCTACAATTTATATGGAACCAGAAAAGACCTCGAATAGCCAGAGGAATGTTGAAATAGAAGACCAATGTTGGTGGCATCACAATTCCAGACTTCAAGCTCTACCACAAAGCAGTAATCATCAAGACAGCATGGTACAGACACAAAAACAGACACATAGATCAGTGGAACAGAATAGAGAGCCCAGAAATAGACCCTCAACTCTATGGTCAACTAATCTTCGACAGAGCAGGAAAGAATGTCCAATGGAAAAGACAGTCTCTTCAACAAATGGCGTTGGGAAAATTGAACAGCCACATGCAGAAGAATGAAATGGGACTATTTCCGTATACCACACACACAAATAGACACAAAATGGGTGAAAGACCTCAATGTGAGACAGGAATCCATCAAATCCTTGAGGAAAACACAGGCAGCAACCTCTGTGACCTCAGACACAGCAACTTCTTCCTAGAAACATGCCAAAGGCAAGGGAAGCAAAGGCAAAAATGAACTATTGGGATTTCATCAAGATCAAAAGCTTTTGCACAGCAAAGGAAACAGTCAACAAAACCAAAAGACAACTGACAGAATGGGAGAAGATATTTACAAATGACATATCAGATAAAGGGCTAGTGTCCACAATCTATAATGCGAGGTCCCCATTTCAATGGAGTTTTGCAGTCAGACACCGTGTCAGGGAGAAACAATTTTCTAAGGTTGTTGGATTTCCCAGTGGCCCCTCCCAGCCCTGTTGCCTGATTTATTCTCCTCTCTATGTCTCACATGTCACCACTACTGTTTTACAAACAGAGTAGGGTTTTACTCTACAGGTGATGAATGCAGCTTCTATTTTTCTGCATGTTTGCATTTTCAGAAACAAAATTGCACAAGAGCAGGATAGCCTGAAAGTGACTTTTACAGCCCCACAAATTATTCCTAGATCTCACTATCATGAAGAGCATGACATCACAATCTTAGAGCATCACATGTAGCAAAATTCTTACCACTGGAAATGTGAAGCCAACACATAGCATGTGTTCCTTATGTCAGACCCATGGGCTTTTCTTTAGAGAAAAAAATGTCAGTTTGCAAAGCCAAGAAATTCACCCAAATCTATATTTGCCTCCTCCCCAAATCTACACCTTATGGCGCCTTCAAAGTTGTTGGTTGAGATGACAGGCAAAGTAGGTACACGTAATTCAGGAGACCTTGGTGAAGCCATGTGCCCTGGAGAAGTTCCTCCATGGCTTAGAGCAGAGGAAGAGAATTGAATCAGTGTCTCTTTCAATTAACATCACCCCTTACATAATTTAAGATCTTTCCTTTAACACAAAGGAACTGGCAGCTGCCCCTGCCAATCAACGTAAAATTTAACAAAACCACAGACTTGCTCAGAAAAGCAGGTTGACAGCATTGAGGAATTCCAATCCCTTTAGCTGTTCCAAGTCTGTTATCTGAGAAATGATGAAACATGTATGTGCCAGGGAAATCCCTGACACAGGAGGTTTGGACATCTGGGCCCAGTTCAAGCATTCTGAAACGCTTTTCATCCTAGGCTTTGGTTATGCTATTCAGGGATAATGACCCGATGTTGTTTTCGGCTCCTTGTTTTCTACACTGGAATGTGCTGACTGATAACAGAAACGGGAGCTCACACTTATCGAACACCTATGTGCCAAGTGCTGTGCTAAGTCCTCAAGGAGAGTCAACTGCGAAATCCTTACACTCACCCTATGGACAAGGTCTCATTGTTACCCAATCTTATGGGAAAGTAAAGTAAGTTTTAATAGACTTCTCTTCCGCAGAGTTACGCAGCGAGTAAGTAAGGGAGCTCTGAGTTGACTCCTGACTTCCCCGAAGACACCACTGCTCCCCAGCCGGCAGAGAAAACCCAAGAATCTCAAAACAACGCAGCTCAATCCAGCCCTCCCCCAGAAGGACTAACTGGAAATACCTCACTCTTGAACCATGACCGTTTGAAGAAGTTTACCAAGAGTTGAAAAGGAAAAGATCTTCCTAAAAAAACACTTGTTTTAGAGAAAATAATTTGTTGGAGAACCGCTGGAGAAGCAGGAGCTCATTTGCAAAGCCTTACCTGGAGAACGTCTTACCAGGAGGACAATCGATGTGCCTTCCGGCCTGAGTCCCTGCAGTCACTGTCCAGCTTGACGCTCAAACAAACAAACAAACAGAAATTCTTGCGGTGAGAACACAGCTCTGAAGCACAAGCTTGGGCCCAGAGACAGCATCACCTCCTACCGGAAGACGGGTTTCTGAGGCTGGAATTTTCTTCTCACTGCAATTTGAATTCTCCAGACACATTGAATAAGGAAGCAAAATTCTCCTGAAGGTTGGGTTTTTGTTGTTGTTGTTTTTTTTTTTCCAGAGCAAACAACCTTAAAGTAGAAATCTAGACGTGTGTGCTTTTTGTTGCTCACTGAGAAGAGTTAAAGAGCCGTGCGTGGGCTCTGGGACCCAAGAGGTAGGGAATGAGGCTGCATGAAACGTAAGAGGAGAGTATCTAAAATTCTGGCATTTGTTGACAAAACCTGACTGAAGGGGGGAAAACTGTGGATATGCTAATTCTCCTGCCAACTCTGGGAAAGCTGGGTTTCCCAGCATTAGTCACCTTCAAAACAAAACGTGGGAAACTCTGGATATGAAACGTCCTGCATGGCCGACGCCCGACACTTCCTCTCAGTCTTGGAATCCACGGAAAAACAGATCCGAAGTGTACTTTTGGTTTTACTTGAATGACGTCATTTTACTTCAGATTTCCAAGAAATGGTCACTGATCTGTTTTCTGAAAAGCAAAAAACACTTTTCTTTGTCCATTTTGCATCAAAGTATTGTTCTTTGATGACAATGATGACAATTGAAGACAAATATTTTGATGCAAAGTTAGATTTTTTTTAAAGATTTTATTTATTTATTTGACAGACAGAGATCACAAGAAGGCAGAGAGGCAGGCAGAGAGAGAGGAGGAAGCAGCTCCCTGCAGAGCAGAGAGCCCGACGCGGGACTCGATCCCAGGACCTTGGGATCATGACCTGAGCCGAAGGCAGTGGCTTAACCCACTGAGCCACCCAGGTGCCCCAAGTTAGATGTTTTGTGTTTACGTTACACCAGATTCCTAAAGCGCTCACTGTGTGGAAAATTTAAGGCCAGAAGCTCCGTTAGGGCTTCAGTCCTAAATACTGGGATTATGTACAGGAAACAGGCAAAGGGAGAGAATTTGTGCCAAGAAGTCCCGCTGGCAAGAAGCTTCTACTCCTTCTCAAGGACCTCTGGCCACTTCAAGCGTTTCAAGGGGCTGATGGGTGGGCGCGCCCTCGCCGCTTGAGAGTGGGTCGCAGCACGACTTCAGTATCACTTTAACAGGAAACCAACACAGATGAGAAGGAGTCTGCCTGGACTTTTCACATTCAGCTTAATTCTCAGAAATACATGGACAACACGAGCCTGTAACCTACTTCCGGTCAGCATTTAACATGTCTAGTTGCACCATAGGTGTGGCTCAGACAAACGCCACCCTTCCCGTCTGGTGGCAGAAGTGCCTTCGTGGAGCAGGGGACACTCTTACTAATTTGACTCCTCCCTCCCCTCCCCTCCGTGGCACGCTGAGCTCCAGCTGCTCTCCCTTCCCTGTTCTCTTTCCCAGGGAAGGCATTACCTGCTGCAGCTGAACCATGTCTGCTAACCTGGAGACCGTGAAGTGAAGGAAAAACTAACCTTCCAAGAATAGAGACAAACAGAATAAGACAAACGTCATTCTTGGGGGACAATAATATATTGTATTAAATTATAGTGCGCGATGGGTCTGTTCTTGTTATTTCTCCCTGAGAGATGAGGACTTCATCTTCTCAAGGGTTAAGCAATTCAAGCAGCTGGATGGTAGAATCCATTCTCCCGCACCGGTCTCCCTCTCTCCCTCTCTCCAAGCCCACCCCAGCGCCCTTCCTGCCCAAGGTGGTCACATCATTAGCAGATCCATAAATAGATCTATTTTCCTATCTACCATATCTATCTATCTACCTCTCATCTATCAAATCTCTCTAGCTCTCTCTGTCCTCTGTCTATGCTCTCTCTCTCTCTACATCTGCACATGGAGAGAAGAATGGCCAAAGTCTAGAAACAGCATCTCTCTTCCTTTGGTATCTAAATAAAGGGAGCTTTTAGAAAAATGAATAACAGCATTTCATTATGCTTGCTTAATGTGCTTGAGGTTACTGATCCAGCCTGTTGGACTTTAAGAGGAGCAGAGGGATAGGATTCATGAAAACCTCCAAGGTCAAATTAAGTCATTTCATAGAGGAAAATATCGTGGGGAGATTTTACTCAAAGTATCTTTTTTTTTTAACTGATGGCTCATCTATCATTTTACTCATATAATACAGAAAGTGAACTTTTAATCATGCCATTTTTTTTAGTGGGTAAAATAACATCCATGTGTTTTTAACACGTAGTCATAGAATGCTCAGGATGACTAATCTTGTGAAGTGTTCTTTTATCCTCTGATAGTCTGCACATGGTAGGCATGACTTATTTCAGGTTGGCACAAAGGTCCTGGTGGATACAGCAGGTGCAGCGCCCTCACCCGCCCGCAGAGACGGTGATGGGTGGCACTGGAAGAACCCAGAATACATCTGATAACACAGTAGTCACCAACTAGCATGAAGTCTCAGGGCAGAGGTTCTCAGACTTCCAGATCTAGACACCCAGAACTCAGCCTGTGCCTCTGATCCAAATCTGCTTCCCTTGCTACAAAAGCCTTACTTGTCCACGATGTCCCTTAGGTTCTGTGCCATCCAGGGAGCCCTCTCTGTCCCCCCAGGCAGACTTCTCATTTCTCCTGTGCAAACCCATCTCGTTGCTTCTGCCCTCTTTGGGGCACTCCCTTCCCTGTTTGGCGTGACCGCGGGCTGTCTTCATCTCTCTCCTCTTCTGCACGTGAGCATCAGAAATGGAGTCTGGCTCTAGTCTACTCTTTGTCGCGCCGGTACGTGGCACCCAGTGGAACCGAGCTGAGTCGAGCCTAACTGGATAAAACTGGTAATCTAGCCGGGGCTAGACTAGTTCTAGTTCTGTGGGGCTTCAGCGGACTGGGTAAGTCCAGCAGCAGAGAGAGCTCTCTGCAGAGCAGATGGATGACTGTCCAGAAGGAAGCCACCCATGACCCCAATGTCACGGAGGACCTTTAGAGAGCTGGGCAGAAGTACGTCAGCAGAGTCAGGGCAGCCCTTCCAAGTCGTGCCTGCGTCCTGCCAGTGATGTGCACGTGGGACAGGAGCCCGGGAACAGTGGGACGCTCGGCATCGAGGTCAGGAGGCTTGACTTGCTGGGTATTCATGCCGAGCACCGTGCTACCGTCTGCCTCACCGGGACTCCCGCCTGTGGCTCTTTGACCTCCTCTGGGACTGCACAGTTTAAATCTCGTTCTCACACTCCACAGATCTTTAGGTGTTTGAAGAAAGCTATTTTGTTCCCGTTTCTGTATTGAATACATCGAAGTCCTTTTAAAAGCCCCTATTTGGTGGAATTTCAACTTTTCTTATCATTCTTGCTGCATTCCTCTGGAGGCATTCCCATGGTCCAGGGTCACGCAGATGGGACATGCGACAGAGACTTGTGTACCTGCCACTCGTGTGCTCACGGGACTCGGCTGCCGGCCTTTTCTTGATGGTGTATTTTGATGGTCGGTTTGGGGCTATCATCCTGAAATTACACTGATTACAGCTTACCATTCCTTCTTCCCCAAAACACCGTTATTTTTTATTTGCTTGTGTCGCCTATGACATTTCTTGTGTATTAAAAAACAGTAATTAAGAAAACAAACTAAGACTTAAGTTTGAGAAAAAATGAAATCTGTGATGTTAAATAAATTTGTGCAAAACCCTCATCTCTCTTTCAAAGTCCTTAGCAGACACTGTGGCTGCTCAGGCCATTTTCTCAGCAGGTGGGCGAGCATCGGGGTGATCTGCAGCAGATACTGTACACCTTGCACGGCTGCAGCCTGCAGGATAGATCTGCTTTGGAAATCACCTGGTGTTCCTTAGGGACACAGCAAGATATTAAGGCGTGAGTGAAGTGACATAGACATCCCATAGTCTTCGCTAAATCATAGTATTAATAACAAGCAAAATGAGAAAAATCACAGAATAAGTGTGTTTCCGTTGAATTACCCAGAAGGAAAAGGTGAAAATAAACCAGAATTATGAGGAAATCTCATGAGGAAAAAAGCAAAACAAATGTTATCTAGTAACTTAGGTATTAACATAATAACATATAAGAAACTGAAACTGTACAAATTCACAAGGTACTAGAGAAACTGTAAGATATTGCCATATGAAAGAAGAAAAATGCTTCACGTTTATAATATTTAAAGTGTGGAAGCACTTTAGTCCTACAACCCTTCAAACAGACATAAAATATTCCCCATGTAGATATAAATAAAATAGATAAAAAGGTTTAAATGCCAAACCAGAATGAGAACTCCACTAGGAAATGACAAGACTTGGAACCAGGCCCCAGGACACTCCAGGCTGGTCTGACAGTCTCATCTAAACGGATGAGGGGGACTGTCACCTGTGAGGTGTGTCTCCCCGAAGGGACTCCATGAGGCTTCCTGGTCTACCTTCCTCTTTGTCACAGCCAGCGAGCTGTGAGCCCCGAGTCTCTGGGCTGCTTCTGAGAAGGGGGCGTGAGGTGGGCCGCACCCTGCAGCAGACGGCTCTCTCAGCAGCACGGAGCTCTCAGACGGCCACTGCCTGTCTCTCAGACGGCCTCCACCTGGGGCGAGACCGGGCAGGCACCTGAGCCCAGGAGCACCACCGATCTATCCCAGTCCCTTTTTCCTGGAAGGAGAGATCGGGCAGCAGGTCGGTCCAGGGAAAGCACTTCTGCAGCAGCTTGGCCACAATCCGTGCTCAAACGATCCATTGTCCGATGTTCCTTGAAGAGTCCTCACTGCCTGCCACGCATCTGTGACCCTCCACCGTCCGGCTTCCAGGTTGCGTAACCAGGCGTGAGGCCGTTACCCAGCACAGCTCCTCACTCCGGAGCGGGTTGCAGCGGCTCTGCGTCCTGTCTGCTCCTCCCCGCGGGAGCCCAGGAGCAGGAGCCCCGCCGGACGGCTGCCCCCTCGGGACGGCCGCCCATCAACAGACCACAAACCTCTACGAGCGCCCGACAACAAAACAGACCCGACCTCTCAGCAGCCCAAGCCGTGATTCTTAAAATCCAACCAAGCACTGAACCTTGCAAGTTCGCGCTCCTGATGAGAAGTGCAGGAACTCAGCCCCCATGCCCGCTTGGGGGTGCCGAGGTTGGGCTGGCACGGAGACCAAGTGTGGACAGGGAGAGGGCTAGTGCCCACAGGAGCGGAGTCCAGGGTTTCACCTTTGCAGGGAAACATCTGATGTTTTATTCTGAGAAAGGTCAATCAGGAGGAAATGATTTCTTGAGTCCAGAACAACAAAAAAAAAAAGTCATAATGAGGGGCTTAACTTTTGGAGATTTCTTCACCACATTTAATTAGACTCTCCAGAGCTTGATAGGAAATTTCCAATTAAGTCCTCATGATAACCAAGGGCACCGGGTACAGCTGACTTGGCGTTAGGGGGTAGGTGGGAAGCCAGCGTGACTGACAGAGCAAGCCCACCAGCACCGGAGGGACAGCTCAGAGGACCCCGCCCTCCCCTCCAGGGGCCACACTCCCCAGTCCCTGAACCACAGTCTGTGAGGAGAGGAAACACCCCGGGCAGGGGGAGATGCGACGCGTGGGTCTGTGCCTCTATTTCCTGAAGAGAGGTCACTTAGCAGCAGGGGACAGTACACCTCCTTCCTCTCTGCTCCTCACGGTCCTGAGCTGTTAAGTGGGTGTGACAAGGCTTTGCTGCTCACCTCGTATGTTTTTCTTTCTTCTGTATTTTTGGTTTGGGTTCCTTTTCTTTTTTTTTCTTTAAATCAAATAAGGCAGGACGCCTGTGTGGCTCAGTCAGTTAAGCCTCTGCCTTGGGCTCAGGTCATGATTCCAGGATTTAGGGATCCGGATTCAGGGCATACAGTTTAAATGCCTTAAAGAGAGAACTTCTTTTTTTTTTTTTTATTTTTTTTTTAATAAACATATAATATATTTTTATCCCCATGGGTACAGGTCTGTGAATCGCCAGGTTTACACACTTCACAGCAAAGAGAGAACTTCTTAAATGTTCTTTTCCGACATGGAGCACAGACACGCCTATAGGGCTAAGAAGACAGTCTCCACGTGGGGGATGTTTGCTGACTGACCCGATCAGGAATTCGTTATATGTTTTTAATTTAAATCTTTAAATACCAAATGACAAACTGGGCAAACAGAACCGTGGTTGGTGTATTTTTCTCAGGGTCTGGCTGCGTGTGCGAGCTCGTCTGTGGGGCCGCACCTCGGGGCTGCTTCAGGCGGGCAGGTACTGCCCCGCGCCAAAGGAGCCTCCTGTCAGACGGCACAGGGGACAGGGATGCTTTCCAGACGTCCTGGTGAACCCACAGCTTTATCCGAGCGGAGATACCGTGGGGTCAAGCCCAAAAGATGAAGCAAACAACGACAAGACGGAGAAGGACAGGGAGGAATGACCAGGCCACTACGCGACCGACGCGCTGCGGGCCGCCCCTCCTCTCTCCCCGACCTCTTCGCCCTTCTTCTGTGCCGCCCCCCGGGGCCGCTCCTGGTAGGAAAGACCTGTGGAAGCGGAATGTCCCTGGAGCCAGACCACGGTGGCGCTGACCGGCCTGACCCCGCCGGAAGGCTGAGGCGCGTCATAGTGGACGGTCTCTCCTGGGGGTCCCGTTGGGCACTTGTGGAGCAGTACCTGGAACGGATGATGGTGGCTGAAAAATGAGCTCATGCTTGCGTAGTGGATTTATGTAGCCTCTGGAAAAAATGAAGCCTAAATAAACCCGACTCGAGACGAGCCGACAAAACTCTTAAACGGATTGAAGCCCCTGGCTTGGGAAGGCCGCCCTTCAGCCGGCTCTGCCTCGAACAGCGCGGAAATCAGCGTCCGGCTGGGTAAATGGGGCTCCTGCCTCACTCTCAGAAGTCCTAGTCCCGTCACGATGATCTGTGGAGATAAGTCTTAAACGTTCCTTGGGTACGAGAAGTATTGACTTGGAATTTATGATAAGACAGAAATTGGCTTATACAAATATACAAGAACTGTCATAGCTAGGAATTAAATGAATCCCCCGATAAATAAAAACGTACTGATATCCACCTACTGGAACAGTCTCTCGGGTACCTTTTATTGACACAGATAGCCTGACAAGCACAAATTAAAAAAAGTTTGTATAGCCAAAATACTATGCTTTGGGGAAAAAAAATGAAAACAAACCTTTTTTAAACCTAATATGATGTACAATCAAGAGGCTTGCCAAAATCCTCTCTCCTGTCTTACTATCTGGGCTATGCTTTAAGAGTTTAAGTTAAATATTTTCGTTTTTTCTTCAGATGGTTTGAATGTGGCATAATTCACGGATATAACTATTTAATAATGCTTCACATAAAACTTCAATACTCATGTCCGGCTTGATAATGGGAGGAATATAATGGAATGAGCATCTCTAACAGGACGATTTTAAATGTAACTTGGAAAACTCCGAGGGAATGAGACATAGGCACATTTCCTGTCTCAAAGTCTCAGAATTTTTGCTAGACTCAGCTAGAAGCCAAGCCACCTGCTATATGCTAAAATGGGGACAAATGAACTTTTCCCCCAACACTGGGCCTCTCGACCAATCACAGAGGGATTCGAGTAGCTGTAAACTGACCAGCACCAATCCCATTTATCCAAACAACTTACATAAATTCCCTTCTTCCTCTTTAAAGACTCTCACCTCCTCTGTCTTTCCAGAACACATGTCCAAATTCATCCAGTGTTTTCTCCAGGATTGTAATTCCTAAGACCCCAAATAATGCACACATCTGATTTTGCAGCTTGCCATTTTGTCGTTTGTTGGTCGACAAGCTCTGAACGAAACTGGAAACAGGAAAATCTCTCCCTGACATCATGAGGCTGTCCTTCTGGTGACCATTCACATGTCCTTTAATAGCCAATGCTGGCTGCCCAAGACCCCCCAGTACCACCCCAGACCCCGACCCCATGAGACCCCAGGTGTCTCACGGCAGAGCTCCCTCCTAGGCACACCCGTCTGTAACTATTCATCAGCAGCTGCCTGCCCCATGTCCCCAAGTCCCCCAGAATTCTGCTAACCAGTGCCAGCTGACCCAAGCTTGTGGCGTGGCTTTGCTGAGTGAGGCAGGTATGTGACTCTCCCGTCCAGATACACATGTGTGTGTTTACGTGGGCCTTCTGGAAACGTCATCTCTAAGTGATATTTCACGGATCTTCACAGCAAAGGACAAAGGGCTGTGCCTACCCTACACTTATTAGGAGTAACTGAGAATTTCAGTCCATTCTGACTTGCTCTTTCTGCAGCTTCTAGAATCTCATTTACTCTCAGAAGGAAATGGCTACATTTCTGCGATCAAACAACCTACATTTCTGCGTTTGAACAACTCTTTCCTGGAATAGTGCTGCATGTCCATATGTGCAAATGACGAATGTCTTCTGCCCTTATAAATTGATCCATGAGAAATATCTTTTATTCCAATCAATAATGAGCTTATGCAGTGAGACAATGTGTAACACTGACATGACTGGTCAAAGACATCCTAGCTGAGCTGCGTAGGGTTGCAAAAGCTGCAGACTTTACGTAAAAGAGTACAGAGGTTCTTAAAAGAAAAATTTTAAAAAGGCTAAAAACAGAATTACCATAGGATCCAGTGATTTCCTTTCTGAGTGTTTATCTAGAAGACCAAGGCAAGATCACAAAAAGATGCTTGCACGACCTCGTTTATGGCAGAACCAGTCGCGGTAGCCAGGAAGTGGGCTGGCACACTGCCAGATGAACAGGTGACGATTACGTGATGGCCCCCACGTGGAATACTACGCAGCCTTTAGAAAGAGGGACATCTTGTCTCCTGCTACATCACGGATGAACCCTGAGGATGTGGCAAGGTGAAATAAGCCAGATGCAAAACGTCGAATGTGATCCCACTACTGGGAGGTGGCTGGAGAGGCCGGCTTCGTGGACACAGAGCATAGAACGGTGGACGCCAGGGGTGGGTGTGGGGGGAGGGAAGGAGTAGGGGCTGGGGCTGGGAGTCCCAGTGCCTTAGGGGCAGCATCTATGGTGGAGCAGCGTACGTGCACTTCAGCCTACTCAACCACATACTCAAAATGGCTAAAATAGTAAGTTAAATGTCATGCATTTTTTCCACAATAAGAAAAGTGCTATCATGATCTCATCCATAGAGTTGAGCAATGAATATTTAGAGACAAATGTAGGTGTTTGGGTTCTAGTGGATTTAGGGATAAAAGTTGGGAATTTGAAAGAGCTAAAAGTTTATCAGAGCCTCTTTTCCAAGTAAGCCACCTGAACTGTCATTCTTTATGGGACCTTTTATTTCATTCCCTTTAAACACGGCCTTGAAATTGGGTGTGTGGGAGAGTACATGAAGATTGAATCAAAGGCACAAGGCCGGCGTCTGTCATGAAGATCTCCTTCAGTCTAATTATGACGCAACTCCAGGGGGAAAAAAAGAATACTTTTATTTGGTGTCTGCTTGACACCAAATTTTGCAGCAGAGCTTCCAGTCAGAGCAGACGGTTGGGACATGCGGTAATTTCGGCCCGACACTTCCTCCTGCTTTCAGAATCTGCAGATACTGCTGTAGGAGGCACGACGCAGGTGTGCCGTCCAGATGTGACCAGTGAGCGAGCCCTTCCCGAGCTGACACTGTTAAGTGGAACCACGCTTCCGTAGCACGGCCGTCCGGGCTTGGAGAAAGAGACACGAGACTCCACACCCAAGAGCAAAACGGTCGTACAAATGTGGGAGATCTGAGGCCCTTTCTCAGGCATGAGAGGCTCCTTCCTAATTTCTTCCCAGAAGGACAGCTCCGAGCAGCCTCACGACGCCGACCCCTGTCCCACGTGAAATGCGTGTGCAGCTTCTGTGCTCCGGGACTGAGAAGGGGGAGAGAGGTGAGGTCCCTCCACCCCCACGCGTAAAGCCGGGCAGGAGAGTGGGCACTTGGCTCGCAATGACCTCAACAGAAGAGGAAATCTTGTCCAAGCACGTCTGTGGCGGTCCGGGTGTACGGGTTGGAAGCTGGAGGTGCAGGGGTCCCGCACACACGCGGGGCAGGAGGGAAACGCACCTGGAGGAAGGGGTGTCTGAAGGGCTGCACACGTGGACCACTGAGAGCAGTGGGGTGTGGACCCCGTGGGGCGGTGGGCTGGGGACTGAAGCTGGGGAGGCACACGGCCAGGAGGGGTTTGTGTGGCCTTGGTGAGCTCTCTCAAGGGATCTGGACAGGTTCCTCAAGGCCAATGAAGGCTAAGAATGGCTTTTCAACACAAACCATCACTAGATGTGTATTCTCTCATGGTGGTTGTGACCGGTATGTGAGCTCGTAGGAGGAGGCTGGCCCTGGGGACGGTCACCATCCCGGGGCAGGGTCCCCGAGCAGGAATCCCGCAGGGGCAGCCAAGCTTGGGAAAGACAAGGATGAATGAGGGCCTCACTCAAAAGGCAACACCAATCAGGCCAGTCTAACAGGCAAGATGGGTCGGGCTCCCACCTGTACGGGAGTAAGACCCCGAAAGGTCCAGGCCCTGGGCCATGTGAGAAAGGGCAGAAGCAGGCAGTCCAGAGACCTGGCACCAGGAGAAGATGGTCTTGCTGTGGGGACAAGAGGCCTGAACACAATTTACAAAAACCGGGAGAGCTGTCTTGTGAACAGCAGCCTCATCCGAACCCGCTTCAAACACAGAGCTGGGCCCTCGGGGGGAAGCGGCAGGAAGTTTTATTTCCAATAAAATTTGAGTTTTATTTATTTATTTCCAATAAACCTTGAGGAGAGTTTTCTAACGATTGAGGCCGATGGATTAGGCCTCCTCCCAAGTTTGCTCCCCACCCCCCGCCCCTGCAGGTGCTCAAGTCGAGAGCAAGGAACCGTCAGCAAAGGTGCGAGAGTTCAAACATCCCTGGATACTGGGCTCGAAGTCCAATACTCGGCTCAGGGAGGAGACAGAAGTAGGGTCTGGGCAGCAAATACAGAAAAGATCAGGTTCTGTAAATTCAGCGTCAAGCACTCTTCCTAATGGTCCATGTAACCAAAAAGGAGAAGGCTCTTCAGAGGACACGTGTGGCTTGGGATTCCCACGACATCCGACGCCCAGTGAAACACCAACCTTGAAAACTTTTGGAAATTGCAAATAGGAAATCAGCAAATGCAGGGCACCGGTAGGTGTTCACGGCCAGGGCAGTCCTCGGGGTCTCGAGCGGGAGCCCAGAAATCACCACACACGTTCCCACGTAACTGAGTGTCTCAGCCTGCGGACATCGGAAGCACCGGACACACTGTCGATGCTGCCGGCTTTCCAAGAACCCGTGGCCAAGCAGCCCTCCCGCTGCATGTGAACCCCGCTGCCTACACTCGGGTACAGCCCTGCGTCGTGTGGCCAGTGGACCCACATCGCCTGTCCCTCCAGAGACACTGTAAACTCCTGCGTGTCCCTCACAGTGGATGTCTGTCTGCTCACGCTGCCCACCCCTGTAAGAAGCCCAGGGTCACCCTATGTTCTTGCGGGGCTGCCACCGAATTCCCACGAGAGGAAAGGCATCGTGTGTTAAAGGCAGCGGGGAACTCAGCCTGGGCACTCCCACCCCGTGTCCTCTCATGTCGGAATGAAAAGGGACATGTGGCTGACAACCCAGAGTCTGTTTCTTACACACATTCAAACATCATTAAAGTTCCGTTTCTATTCCAAAGAACATACACACGACCGGCTCTTGGACAGAGAGCTTCCCTCTTCTCTCTTTTGCATAAGCAGGAAATTAAAAATCTCCTGCCTGGGAGCTTTCTCTGTGATCAGGACCCATACTTTTTTTTTTTTAATTTTCATGTTCTAACATTCATTGTTTATGCACCACACCCAGTGCTCCGTGCATACGTGCCCTCCATAATACCCACCACCAGGCTCACCCAACATGCCACCCCTCCCCTCCAAAACCATCAGTTTGTTTCTAAGAGTCCACAGTTTCTCATGGTTTGTCTCCCCCTCAGACTTCCAACTCCCTTCTCCTCTCCATCTCCCCATGTCCTCCATGCTATTTGTTATGCTCCACAAATAAGTGAAACCAGATGATCATTGACTTTCTTTGCTTGACTTATTTCACTCAGCATCATCTCTTCCAGTCCCGTCCATGTTGCTACAAAAGTTGGGTATTCGTCCTTTCTGATGGAGGCATCATACTCCATAGTGTATATGGACCACATCTTCCTTATCCATTCGTCCGTTGAAGGGCATCTTGGTTCTTTCCACAGTTTGGCGACTGTGGCCATTGCTGCTATGAACATTGGGGTACAGATGGCCCTTCTTTTCACTCCATCTGGATCTTTGGGGTAAATACCCAGTAGTGCAATGGCAGGGTCATAGGGGAGTTCTCTTTTTAATTTCTTGAGGAATCTCCACACTGTTCTCCAAAGAGGTTGCACCAACTTGCGTTCCCACCAACAGTGGAAGAGGGTTCCCCTTTCTCCACATCCTCTCCAGCGCATGTTGTTTCCTGTCTTGCTAATTTTGGCCATTCTAACTGGTGTAAGGTGGTATCTCAGTGTGGTTTTAATTTGACTCTCCCTGAGGGCTAGTGACGATGAACATCCTGTAAATGACAAAGGTGATGCGTCCCTTCTTCAAAACCAAACTCCATCCCCGCATCCAGGAAAGGTACAACTCTGCTGCAGAGGCTCTGGCGGAATGTGTCCCCTTAATTGCTATTAATTACTGCTCTTTAAATTAACCCCCGCTGTGCGATCTGACCTCTGACCCCAGAGCCCACTTTGCAGGAATGTGCTGTTCACTCGCTCTGTCCGAAAGGCCCACACGCTTTCCAAACAGCTTGTGCTCCCGATCTAGGTCCGTGCGTGTGTCAACCGTAATGACCCAGGGCAGAAGAAGCACCTGGGCCAGGGTCCACGCGCCTTCGTCCAGTACCCCACGGCTCTCAGTTCAGAAAGGACAGGAAAATGTCTTCATTGGTAGAGACAACCCTGCTCTGAATATGCTGCAGATACTAATACTTCTGTCCAGCAAAGTGCCCCACCTGACTGTCAGGGAGACGAAGGCCAGAGGGGTGGCCTCCCCCGTCCTGCTGGCCTGTCCGTCGGCTCCCTGCATGCTGCCCCTGCCCCCTGAGCCCCCTCTTCCTACCCCCATCCCCTATCTCCAGCCTGCTGTCCCCACCCAGGACCCCTGCCCCCTGCCCGCTGCCCCTGCCCCCCCCATGGTGGTTTCCGCAGGCAGTGCGCTGCGGTGCGGAGAGCTACATTAGGCAGGACGCGACAGTTTGGTCCTTGAGTGGACCCTGGCCGACTTCAGGCACAGTAATCCCTCACTGTGTTTAGCGGGGGTCATACCCGGGCTTTTGTCCCAGAGGACGTGACGCAGCTGAGGGTAACTCCAGACTCCGTAGGGGGCGGCGAGTTGACAAACATCTACAGGTTTTCGAAGGTTGCCATCAGGTGACGGTCCTCAGCTGGGTGATGAGCCCATTTCTTCCCGCGAAACCGTATTTCCTCCCGTCTTTAGCACAATTCTAGTCCATTCAAGGTTGAAAGAACAAATCACAGAAAATGTCCCCATCTCTCCACAGGCTCAATCCTGGAGAAAAGCATTCACGTCCTCGTTTGAGTTCATTGTTCCCTTCCTGAGCCTGTCACGTCAACCACACTCCGCGGCGTGTGCCTCGGCCCGGCCTGCCGGCCCCTGCCCCGCGGCACCTCCTCACCCAGCCCACCGTCCGAAGCAGCCTCCGTGCCCGCTTCTCTTCACGCTGCCGGAGTCTGAGAGCATGAGATGTGTGTGTGCGCCGGTGTGCGTATATGCGTCTCTGTGTGCCTGTGTGTTGGTGTGTGCATGTGTGTGCCCATGTATGCATGTGTGTAAATCAGTGTGCACGTGTGTCTCTGTGAGTGTTGTATTGGTGTACACGTGTGTGTGCAATTGTGCATGTGCACATGTATGCATCGGTGTGTGCATTGTGTGTCTGTGTGTACGTATCCGTGTACACATGTGTGTGTGTCCATATGTGCATGTGTGTGCGTCGGTGTTTGCATGCATGTGTCTGTGTGTCTCTGTGTCTGCATCAGTGTGCCCATGTGTGTCTCTCTGCATGTCTGGGTGCATGTGTGTGCGCTGGTGTATGTGTGTGTGTGTGTGCGTGGGGACATGTGTATGGGTACGTGTGTGTGGGTGCACCGAACAGTCAATCACCCTCTCTTTGCTCTGCCTGGTTCCCCACCCACACTGCGAGCTGCTCGAGACCAGCCCAGGGACTCGGTTTCTGTATCACCTTCAATGGCCAGTAGAGTGACCTGCACACAGCCGGCAGCAAGTAGAGCTCCGTGGAGGGAAAGTCAGACAGCCTGAGTGTCAGCACAGGAACACCCCTGGGGGCTTCTATGTCACTGCTGTGCGGGCGAGTGCCTGGTGCCACCCTCGCGGGTGGGGACGCACTGGCTTCTGTGAGCCTCACCCCCTTGAGGGAGGACCACCGTCCTGCGGGAGCCTCGCCGCCCCCTCCCACCCCGGCCAGCGAGGGAGGACTACCATCCCTGTCTTCTTGGCACTTCTGAGATGCCGACGTTCAGAATGGTTAAGGAACCGGCCCAGGATTTCCAAGCAGGAATTGGAATTCCGGAGGGAGGGACCCGCGCTAGGGCACGGTGTTTGCCTGGGTGCGCTCTCCCCAGCGGGGCTGAAATCCCACCATCACCCCTCCCCGGCGGCACGGCCTCCATGCCCTCCTCTGTGTGATGGAGCCAGCAGCGCCCGCGCCCGTGCGGCCGTTCTAAGGGCAGTGAGCGCTATGAGGAATGGAACCCGAAACTTCTCTGAGGCAAGACATCCTCCGTCAACAAAGGCTCTGACTGACTAGAACTATTGCCCCTGGATTGGTTCATGATTCCCATGAGGAAGGAGTACTCTGGCTGTGCCTTGACCCCATGCCGCCTCTGTCCCCCTAAGCAGGTGAAACCATCTCCCAAGACACACAGGTGCTATGAGACTCGACAAAGGCCGGCCTCCCCGCACCGTAACAACAGCCACAGGGAAAATAAAGCCCGAGTGCACACGGATGCTGCAAACGCGAGAGGAGGCGGCACCACCGCCCACATGGGCAGAGCCTCTGGGGCATGTGTTTAAGGTTCTCAGAGCAGCCACCTACGAAATCAAACACTGGCCACCGTCACTGCCATGTCCGGGAACACGAGCCACAGGCCAACAGATCATTCTCCCAGGTACGAGCATTTGACTGATTTTATTCCCCTTAGTTACTACTAAGTAGTTACTGCATTAGGTTGGTTCAGGGATCATTAAAGCCCAGTGCTCCACCCCCACCAGGCCCATGGGGTACCGTCGATGTTGCTGAGCTAGAATAAACCATCAGAGTCACGCAGAAGTTTCGTCCCAAGCAGCTGGAGCCACCGGCGTCCTTTCTAATATGCTCCGTCTTCTGTGCTGGGTGGAGGCTCGTCACGGAAGCACACAAGGGGACACACCTGTCCATCCTGGCCTGGCTTCCCAGAGGACGTTACGGCCATCCTGTGTCCTGGAAGCAAGAGTGGACAGGTGATCAGGGTAAGATGAAGGGGGCGTGGAAGGGGAGAGACCCCCGTGAGCCGCCGCCTTCTGCTGTGACACGTGATGGCGGCAGGACGTTTCAGAGGGAACGAATGAATCCAAAGTTGTCCAGGTCTGTCCGCCATAGGCCAGTTTGCTTGGCAGACCAGCATCCAGTCTGACCGACCCATGTTCCTTCACCCCAGGCACACTTGGAGCAACACTCCAAGTGTTGCTCCACTGGCCAGTGGCAGAGCCAGGAGAACAGATCCCAGTCAGCATTTGAGAGCAACAAACAAACCTTCCTTCCATGGACAGCATGAGTAGAATAACCTGGCAGGGAGGAAGCATCCCACTGAAGGAATTCCCCGGGGCAGGGTGTGTGCTCCACTGCCATCCCTCGGGAGCCGAGCAGGTGCACAGAGACAGGGGCAGGGATAGCCCGCAGGCCGTGCCTGGCATCCCACACATCGGGGAAGGTCTGATGAGCAGGAAATGCTAGCATCTCTCAAAAGCCTCATTTCTCAAATACAAGCAACGGACAAGACACTTCAAAGAGAAGTAAGTCATTCTGAAAATGCATTTCCAGGTTCCACTTTGAGGAACACTAACCTAAGAAGCTAAAAATACATCTAGAGGGGGGAAAGTCCCTTTGCATTGCAAGTTACCTCTTCCAAAGTGATTAGTTGTCTTACCTGGTAGAAAAAACTATTGGACTATCACTAAAAGGTAAACACAAAACCCTCAGAAGAGATTTTTTTTTTTTTTTTGGCGAGTCTGAGCATGCTAATGCAAGAGCCCCAGACCTCAGAGGCAGCAGGGCCTAAGACCGCCCATGTGGCATCATGCTAGAAGAGAAGTAAGCTCTGTGCCAGAGCAAAGGGATTTGGGTAAAGGGAAGAAAGATCTCAAGTAGACTACTTTCTGCAGCTAAAGCCCAGCGGGAAGGGTTTGCCATGAAGGTGAATAAAGACAGAGCGTTGGGTCACCTGGTTGCCAGGAAGACAGGCCACAGCACAGCCCACAGGAGGCTGGTTCACAGATGGAACCAGCAGAAGATAGAAGCCTGGCCACCATCTGTGCAAGGGCCCCCAGGGCTTCATAATGGTTTAGAGGTTTGTTAGAACTTCTCAGCTTATTGCAGGGTCATAGGGAAGCTCTATTTTTAATTTCTTGAGGAATCTCCACACTGTTCTCCAAAGTGGCTGCACCAACTTGCGTTCCCACCAACAGTGTCAGAGGGTTCCCCTTTCTCCACATCCTCTCCAACACATGTTGTTTCCTGTCTTGCTAATTTTGGCCATTCTAACTGGTGTAAGGTGGTATCTCAATGTGGTTTTAATTTGAATCTCCCTGAGGGCTAGTGATGATGAACATTTTTTCATGTGTCTGATAGCCATTTGTATGTCTTGATTGGAGAAGTGTCTGTTCATGTCTTCTGCCCATTTTTTGGACATGATTGTCTGTTTTGTGTGTGTTGAGTTTGAGGAGTTCTTTATAGATCCTGGATATCAACCTTTTGTCTGTACTGTCATTTGCAAATATCTTCTCCCATTCCATGAGTTGCCTCTTTGTTTCCTTGACTGTTTCCTTTGCTGTGCATAAGCTTTTGATCTTGATGAAGTCCCAAAAGTTCATTTTTGCTTTGTTTCCTTTGCCTTTGGAGACATATCTTGGAAGAAGTTGCTGTGGCAGATATCAAAGAGGTTACTGCCTATGTTCTCCTCTAGGATACTGATAGATTCCTGTCTCACATTGAGGTCTTTTATCCATTTCGAGTTTATCTTTGTGTACCGTGTAAGAAAATGGTTGAGTTTCACTCTTCTACATATAGCTGTCCAGTTTTCCCAGCACCATTTCTTGAAGAGACTGTCTTTTTTCCACTGTATATATTTTTTCCTGATTTACCCTGAAGTTACAGATCTAGTGAAAAGAAGGGCCATATATACCCCAATGTTTATAGCAGCAATGGCCACAGTCGCCAAACTGTGGAAAGAACCAAGATGCCCTTCAACGGACGAATGGATAAGGAAGATGTGGTCCATATACACTATGGAGTATGATGCCTCCATCAGAAAGGACGAATACCCAACTTTTGTAGCAACATGGACGGGACTGGAAGAGATTGTGCTGAGTGAAATAAGTCAAGCAGAGAGAGTCAATTATCATATGGTTTCACTTATGTGTGGAGCATAACAAATAGCATGGAGGACAAGGGGAGATGGAGAGGAGAAGGGAGTTGAGGGAAATTGGAAGGGGAGGTGAACCATGAGAGACTATGGACTCTGAAAAACAATCTGAGTGTTTTGAAGGGGCGGGGGTTGGAGGTTGGGGGCACCAGGTGGTGGGTATTATGGAGGGCACGGATTGCATGGAGCACTGGGTGTGGTGCATAAAGAATGAATTTTGTTATGCTGAAAAGAAATAAATAAATTTTAAAAAAAAAGAATTATCACAGAGAAAAAATTTTTAAAAACAAACTTTAAAAAAAGAACTTCTCAGCTTCACATCAGAAAGCCCAACCTGAGAGGTAAGTTTTTCTTTTCCTTTTGTGAGACAATGAGAATGGAGGGATAAGCTGGTAACTCACTAATCTATGAGGGTTTGGGGACTGGCTGAGCACATGGCCTGTCTCTGGTCAAGCAGGGATCTTCCAGAGCTGAGAAAGGGATCGAACTTTGGTTTGCTGATGTGGCAGTCCAGGTTGGAGTGGCTCCTTCATGGGCTAGAAATTCATTTCGATGCTATCTACCATCTATCTTCT
>NC_081574.1:1674270-1687558 GCF_022355385.1 Mustela nigripes | reverse complement strand
ATCCAACCACTCGCCCATCCAACCACCCACCCATCCAACTACCCATCCATCCAACCACTCGCCCATCCAACCACCCACCCATCCAACTACCCATCCATCCAACCACCCGCCCATCCATCCATGATCTATCGTCTCTTTATCTCTCCATCTCTCTGTCCATCTGTGTAGATTCTATTTCTATGAGAAACCAAATCTTGCCCAAGTCAATCAAGAAACACTTGACTAAACTAGGACTTAGGAAACATGTGTTCCCACTCTGTCTCCATCACTTGCTGTGTGTCCTTGAGCTGAGCTGGGTTTTGTGCATGAAAGACCCCATTGGGGCACCTGGTGGCTCAGTGCTTTCAGCTCAGGTCATGATCTCAGGGTTGGAAGACCAAGCCCCACATGGGGCTCTGAACCGAGCATGGAAACTGCTTAGTTAGGATTCTCTCTCTCCCCGGCCCTCCCTCTCCCTTCTCATGTGCTCGCTCTCTCCCTCTCTAAATAATAATAATAATAATACATACATACATACATACACAAATAAATAAAAGACTAGGTTGGGTTGCCTGAATTAGTCTAGAATCTAACCAGGTCCGTTCAGTCACACACCCGCTTGGGGAAAGGCATATAGCCTATTACATCAAATAAGAAAGCTGATATTTTTACAACTTTTGTCCTCTTTTCAAACTGGTTAAAATTAGTGGCATATATTCTTATTTCTGCTTTTTTAAACAGAGAGCCCTTTGCTTATTTGCTGTGGTACCAGTGACGAGTCCTAACACCCAAGGCTGAACTTGGGAATTCAAACCTTTCTGAGAGACCTTGTATCTGGTCCCTTACAGAACAGAGAGTCGCTTGGCGACGTGAATACAAAGTTAATTTTTGAAACATGGCAAATGCTGATTTCTTGCGATAGCACCGATTCCGCTTCGTGACGAGGCAGCAGAAGCGGGTGGGACAGTGACACGGGGAACTGACTAACGGTGCGCTCCCCGTGCAGAGCTGCTGGAGAAGGCACTGTTTCTGGAAGTTTATTGTTTCTGAGAACCCTCAAGCAGAAATTCTCCGACCCTGAAGGGTAGCGGAACACAAACCACCTCAAAATATGCCTCTTGGGCCTAAGGATTAGTTTAAGCCAATTATTTTGAGAAATAGGGGACGTAGGAGAAACTCCTACAGCAAGAATAGAAGGTACCCCTTTGTGGGAAATTTACACTTACAAAGGAATCTCCATTTACAGAGTTTCTCCCCTGTGAGAACAGGACCATAAATTAAGACAAACCTATCAATGGAGAAGGCTTACGTCTGCATCAGAAAACTCACCTCTGTTCACCAGGCCCTTCCCCGTGCCCCATAACTGGCCTCCCACTCACACCTCTGCCTGACCTGCCTCCACACACACTCTCTTCCTTTAGTCTTCAGCGGGAGCTGGTGTTTGAGCTGGTGGCTTAGGATACCTCAGGGAGCTGCTCATTCTCCGGGGTCTCTACCCCTTGATCCCGGGGACACACACGTCAATAAACTACTGCTGGTTTTTCTCTCGCTCATTTGTCTTTTATTACAGGGGCTCTCAGTCGAGAAAAGGATTTTCCTCCCTCCTCGGTTTCCCCAAGAAACAACTGTTCTAGAAGCGGCGGGAAATGGACATTTACAGAAGAAATCAACAAACATTGAAAGAACTCGCACTGTAGGCAGAGAGAAGTATTGTTCTGTGTAAGGACAAGCTAGAATCCAGGCCCACCTAGCGACTGAATGAAAGCATTTTTTTATAGTCAGACAGAAGGTGGGATGATGGAGGTCACAGCATATCAGAGAAGAAAAACTCCAGTCACGACAGGTCCACAGAGACCCAGAGAGGACAACGGGTCTGCACCAGCGCAAGAGGAAGACAAGGTGGTTGCACGGGGAACCTGAGTTTGCTCCATACTTTCACCCATCGTGAAGCCAACTGAGCTCCCCGTGATGAGAGTGATGGGGGACCTCGTTAGTTACTGCACGACTGGGGATGGCGACTATCCAAAGCCTGATGAGCAAAAATGCAAATTACTCCTCGGATAATGGGACAAATTATCTGGAAACATAATTCAATATGCCTTGTTTTATGTGGTCAGGAAGTCTCCTGAATTCTACGTGACCCACCTCTTCATTTCTTTTGGAGATTTGCCTTTTGACTCTGGGTCAGCTAGAAATACTAAGAAAAAATGAATGCATAAAAACATTCTGACAGTATATGATTCACAATAGTTATCAGGTAGAATGATGCCACAACAATGGGATATTAGATCTTGAGTTCAATGCTGACGTCTTCACTAAGAGGCTACAGAGGAGGTCCTTGAAGAAAGCCGTGGCTTACCTCTTTCCAGGTCAGTGCAGAGAGCGTCGTCTTCAGAACTCACTTAGCATATCTACCTTGGAAAAGTATCTAATGCTCAAAGCTATTCTTCGGGAATTTCTCACAAAATTCCAAGGTGTCCCCATGGAATGTGGGGCTTTGGGAGAAGGACCTGGAGCACCAGTGGTCACCTTGACATAACACAGCAGGCAGAGATGGGAGAGAGCTGACGTTCAGACCTCGATTCAGCCAGATGTAGCCACGAGACCTTATGCAGGTTGGTTAACCTCGATGGGCTCTTTCTTTTATTTATTTATTTGAGAGAGAGAGAGAGCAGGAGCGCAAGCCAAGGGGAAAGGCAGAGGGAGAAGCAGACTCCCCTCCAAACAGGGAGCCCAACGTGGGACTCGATGCCAGGACCCCAGGGTCATGACCTGAGCCCGAGGCAGATGCTTCACCGACTGGGCCCCCTGGGCACCCCTGTAGGTTCTTTTTTGTCACCAGTGAACTGTATCTGAGTTCCTGGAGAAGCACCAGCTTCATGGACGTGAGAACAGCCCAACCTCCCAGGACCCCATACTCACTCAGAAGGGACCCTACACCTGACTTAACTCCTGCTGTCACCACCTTGAAACTCCTATGATTTGAATAAGGGTACCCCGTTTTCACTTTTCAGTGGACCCCTCAAATTACGTAGCCACCCTGCCTCTCAGGATGGTGGAGAATAAACACGTAGCACTCGCTGGCATTTTCTACACAGCCTGGCACTTAGGAAAGGTCTGACCCATCATCAATGATAAATAAGCGAATCTTATTAATGCTGCCCTAGGAGCTCCCTGCGTGGTCCCCAGAGAACATACTCTAGCCGGCAGCACTAGTGGGAAACACAGAATGTCACGCATGGAATGGTCCTCCTTAACATAACTCTGGGGGGCTTGGACAGTTCCTGTAACAAGCTCTTTGTTGGCAGAATTGGGGGACAGCACTAAGGCTTCTCCAAGGCTCCACAGAGGGGGCTTTGCACACTGAGCTCCACGAACAGTGCTGAGCCCGCTGAGCCGCGGCCGAGCAGCGCACCCACGGACCTCGATCCTCGGTAGGAGACGCATTTCCCACCGCGGGGCTGTGCGCGCAGCCCTCCAGGAAGCAATGCCACACAGTGCCTTCAGGACAGGCCAGCACCCTCTCAGCTCCCTTACCCACACACCAGTGCATTGCCTCTTGAAGCTGGAAACCACTGCCTGTGACAGCTGCTTAGGTTGGAGTCAGCTAGAAAATCTGCAAGACCCCGACTTGTTTCTTGGGAGCCTGCCCTGGAGAGCAGCCACCACCCCCCCGGCCACTCTGGGTAGCAATTGATGAAAGATGTTCTCTCTTTGCAGACTCAATTGCTGTGTCCAAGAGAGGACAGACAGGAGGCCCTGCTGCTTACAGATGAAGGATGGGACAGGGGTCTCTCATGCCTGAGTTTGGGGCACTGATAGGACTCCCTAGCCTTTGGGGTTTGCTTCTTCTGGGGACCTGGTAGAGTTGTGTGTTCTCACCAGTCGGAGCTTGGGCTTGGCTGTGCAATGTGCTTGGCCAGTGAGTACAAACAAGCCACGTGTCAGACCAAGAGAAAAGCCTTCAAGAGTCCTACCCAGTTACCAGGAGACCCAGTGCCTTAGCTCCTGCCGTGAGCCAGGTAGGGGAGTCCCCAACACCAGAGCCACTGGTGCTGGAGACCTAGAGCAGAAGTCCGTGCACACCCTAGCATGTCCAGACAGGAGCACACCATTGTCCCAAAGAGAAGAGCTGTTCCATGTGACCGTGCAGGTGGGGGGGTCGTGGTGGGGAAGAGGGGGCTCCAGGAAGCGACCACAACCTGGTCCAAGGGGCAGATCTGGACTAGGCAATGCCGTAACTAGGACAGTCTCACACGTAATTTTCTTAAAACTCACCCATAGTACGGTTTTCTAATGAGCCAAGAGACTTAGAGATACGCTCATAGAGACAATTTATAGAAAGATAATTTTATGTAACAATTTTAGCTCAATTAATAGTCATCGTTACATTTCATCTGCTGATAATTCTGGCAAACTTCCGCCTTCACAAACTATAAAGGTGACAGCCCCTCGTGGTCTGCCAAAAGGGAAAGAGCCATGCATTAATTACCTGTTTTGATTAAGGAGTTAATAAGAACAGAATAAAAGCACACACTTTTCCCCGAGGTTCTAGAGGTTGCTCATACATAACGCTGTTTATAAGACGATGGCCTCCTTTGAGACGAACATGGAAATCTCTCCAAAGCAGCTGTTTACACACAATACCTTGAAACCCTTACTTTTGCTTAAATTTCATCAAAGAGTTCTTTCCCAAAGAAATAGATAAACTGGAAAACAGTTTTATTCCTTCCTATGCAGGAAGCGGAAGCCTGCGGAACGCCTTCCTTCGCAAACGCCCGCCTGCTTCAAAGCCGGCGGACACAGCTGGGGATCCCGGGACTGCAAGCCGGTGCGGCAGCCACTAATCAGAGCAAAACGAGTTTCTCACTCGTCGCCTCCCCGGACACTGTTGCGGGTGTTAGGAATAATATGCATCGTTCAAGCAGAGTGAGCAGGGGCAGAAGCTCCAAATCCTGGAGAGACCCGGCGCCGCCCCCAGCCTGGGACCCGGCGCGGTGGAAAAGGTAGAACAAGAGAGTCACCTAGTGGCCGAAGCATTGCTGTTCGCGAGACGCACCTGCTCTCTGCCGCTCTCGTTCCTCAGGCCGCAATGCCCAGTCACTGCCCCTCAGGTCAGGAGGCGGCCGAGGCCGCGGAGCTCCGGCCCCCCTGAACCCTGCTCAGGTGCGGTTCTGAGATGACAGCTGTGCTCCTGACTCCGACGCTCCCACTTATTATCTTAATACCTTATTTTATATACACATATATGAAAATGGTAAGAAACTCTTGGTATTATAATAACGTCCGTTCACTTATAGAACTGAGCCCCTCCTGAGAGAGCTCGGTGTTGCGAGCAGCTCGTCCATCTCAGGGTCCCCTCCTACAGTCCTGTGTACCGCGCACTTCCTCCTTAAGCCCAAACAGCAAGTCACAGATAATGTGACGCCTGCAGCCACGAGGCCCAACGATAAAATTCCCCAGATTCTAAAACACGCTACCTGACAATGTGAAGAAAGGGGTGTTGTGTTATCTTAGAAACAAAGGCGGAAAACGCCAATGTTGTTTGGTAAAGTTTGTTAGAAAGCACGTGTGATGGCTACTCTTCCCCCCCCCTTTGGTCTGATGCTACGGTGCGCAGCCTGGAGACATAAAACCTACTCTCCCACTTGATCCGATGTGTGGCCCACGGAAGAATCTTGTTTCCTAGAATCCCAACCCAGAAGGCGGGGCCACCACCCTCTTGCAGGCGCGACAGACTGCGGCCTGGCAGGAGCAGTGTGGGGCTCTCGGTGACACACATCTCCTGCCTTGTCAGAACCTACACGGGCTCAAAGCGCCCACTGGAGAGCCCGAGTGCCCCAGGAAAGCGGGGGCTGCTGCTGGTGGCACAGTGGAGCAGAGCACTGCCGCGTTTCAACCACCTGCACAGACAGGCAGCAACACTCTGGGCTTTCCTTTAGCGTCATGGCTCAGGATTCTACATACAAACATTGAAGTTGTCCAGCAAGAGCGCATGCCCCGGCTTGCGAGGCTTCACTTCTGCAACAGGTGTGATCTCTACCACATGTGCTCTGTGTAGTTTAGGACCAGACTGTGTCCACACAGCTGCAGCCTTTCTGGGCTTCCACAAGTGGGGTGTGTGTGTGCCTGTGCAAGTGTGCAAGCGTGTGTTTATGTGTGTGTGCATGTGTGTATGTGTGTCCTTGTATGTGCACATATTTGTGTAGGCATCTGTGTGTGTGTGCATGTGTGCAGGCAGCTGTGCACACCTGTGCATCCTTCTGTCAGGCACGTGTGCTCATGTGTGTGCACTGAGATGTGTGCACGTGTGTGCATGCAAATGTGTGTTGTGTGCATGTGCATGTGTGTGCATGTGTGCACACGGTTGTACAGACACATGTGCACATGGACGCTCATTTGTAACCACACATGTGTATTGTGCACATGTACATGTGAGCACCCGTGTGCATGTGTGCACATGTTTATACAGGCATGTGTTGCGTGTGCTCATCTGTGCCCATGCATATGTGTCATGTACATGTGTGTGCTAGTGCATGCCTGTGTGCGCAGGTGTACGTATGTGCCTGCGATCCCACACATGTTGTGTGTGTGCGTGTGCGTGGGGGTGTGCACATGTGCACTTGTTTGTGCTGTGGGTGGACATGTGTGTGTGCATACACGTGTGTGTACCTGTGTATGTGTGCACAGGTATCTTATGAATGTGCACGTGTGATGTGAGCTCCTGTGTCATATGTGTGTGCTTACGTGTGTGTGCGTGTTTTGTACTCACACACATGTGTGCAGGTGTGTTTGCATGCATGGTGTGCAGGTGAGTGTGTGTACTGCACGCCCATATCTCTGCTACTGAATGTGTGTGTGCTGTGTGTAAAGTGAGTCTTTGTGTCACTGTCTTGGATGTAGCTGTATGACTGTGGACACTGTATACAGCATTTTATCTATTTCTTTCCTCCATCAAAATACATTTTCTAAAGAACAGGATCAGAGGGTTGTGCCAGAAGGAACCGTGGCACGCAGGCCTGTGGAACACAGACTCATCTCCGCCGCCGACGAAAGCTCCGTTTGCTCTTCTGTTCCCTTCTGTAGGTGGAGATGATCACGCTCATTCTGTCTAGCTCCGTGTGCTGTGAGGATCAGGTTAGACCAGGTGCACCGAAGCTCTACCTAAATTGTGAAATAAGCCACGAACAGGAGCCACGGTCATACTCATGAGATGCAAATGTGCCCAAACCTCTCCGTTCGGGACCAGACAACACAGCGCCATGCCTGGGGGTCAAGCAAGGGTCTCCCGGGCACCGAGGGGATGTCTGTCACCTGCACGGAGCTGTGTCCTGCTTTCTCCGAGGCGAACCTACAAACCCAGCTCCAGCCTGACTCGCTCCCGACAGCCCGGGGCCCTCCTCCCCGCCCCTTCCTCAGCCCACACACCGGGCACCCCTGCACCCCTGCACGCGAGCCTTGCTGTCTGTCACGATGACCCTTCCACACGGCGGTCTGCACCGGGGGAGCTTGCACCACGATCAGTGACGCCGTGTCTTGTGTTCTCACTCTTGCTCCGTGTTTGTGCCTCTTTCACACAAAGATGAGACGTTCTTTGAGGAAAGAATCACATTTGGCGTTTTTATATCCTGCATGAGCGTCGGTGGCTGTTCCCTCGCTCAGTAAGTCTTGAATATCTAATAACGTGTGAGACCCGGGACTAAAGTGAAAACAAGACGGCTGTTTGTCCCTGCTGGAACTGACCGCATCGCGGAGACGGTGAGTGACAGCTGGTCGTGAGACGGCGGCCCTACCCTGCACCGGCCTGCGCGCTTCCTGTGCGGGAACGGGTCTCATCTGCCCTCGGCCACGCGGTCTCTCCGGAGTGGTCTCGACGTCCGTCCCTCCGAGAGCGGTCACCTTCTCACGGCTTGTCTGCGCGACACCGTCAGCTCCGCGTGCTCCCTGCCTGGCGGGACAGCCATCTTCACGCGTCCACGGGGTACGTCCAGCTCAACGCGTGTTAACTACGAGTGTCTCTACTCCGCGTCAAACCTGCCTTCTTCAGAAACCAAGATGAGAACCACTTGCTCCTGTCGAGGAAGGCACCGTCCGATGTCTCGCCGCACCCAGACCCAACGGGACTAAACTGAAACTGAACTTCGCAAACCCTCGAACCGACAGAAATTCTCTCCCAGCTTCTCCCCTTTCCCACGCCCACCGCTCTCCCACGCTCTGGGCCCACAGGCCTGGAATCACGCGTCTTTCTGCTTGTTCTCTACATCCACGCCTCAGTCAGCTCACCCCCTTCAAAGGGACTAACACGGATAGTAACGAGAACCATTCCTTGCCCCTCTGTGTCAGGATGTCCCCCGCGCACGCCCACGGGACGCGGCCTGCCCCACGTCCGTGCCCAGCAAGACCGCCTTCCCAGACGCTGTAACCTTCCCGTTTCTTCAACACCCCATCCATCCACCAGAAAGCCCTGGTGCCTCCCACACCAAGGCAGCCAGAATCTCATCACCGCTCGCCGCCTCTGCCCTCTGCCGCCGCGTCCTGTTTCTGGGTCACTGCAACAGCCTGTCTTCCCGACCCCACCTCCCCCCATCCACCAGCCTCCACGGGAGACCCGGCAGCCTTCGGAGGCGTCCGTCAGTCCCATCGTGAGTCTCCGCTCCCAGCCCCATCCCTTCCTTGGAGAGGGAGCCACATTCTTACCTGGCTGGGGACAGTCTGCCTGCTTCCTGCTCCTCCTGTGAGTCCTTCCTTCTCCTGACGTGCCCCGACGGTCCCTCCATGGACCCCGAGCTCTGCTACAGTCACACAGACACATTCCCACCATGGCACAAGCTACCCCGTCCTTTGGAACGTGCTACAAAATCTGTACGTCAAATGTTAATCCCCAGTGTGACAGTGGTGGAAGGTCAGCCTTCTGGGAGGTGAATAGGCCTGGAGGGTGAGGCCCTCATGAATGGGGTTAGTGCCCTCCCGACAGAGCCCATGTGGGACGCCCAGCCCTGTCCATGCGAGGACACGGTGAGAAGGCTGGCGCCTTGCAGGGAGCCTCGCCTGCCCCTGCCGGCACCTGACCTCCGACTTCCGCCCCCCAGAACTGGGAGAAATAAACTTCTGCTTCTAAGCCCCCCGGTCTGTGAGATTCTGTGGTAGCAGCTGAACAGACGGAGACAGGAGATTCGCTCCCAAACGTGGACACACCGGCTCCCTCACTTTGCCCCCGTCCTTCCCCAGGGCCCTTCATCCCCGAGGTCTCTGCTAACAGTGACCCCAGCTCCTTCCCCAACCCACCAGCCTTCCTGTCCCTACCTTTGCCACCGGTCGTCCACTGACGTGCCAGCCGGGCAAGCTTGCTCACCTGTCGTCGGTCGTCCTCGAGCAGAGGGAAACCCCCAGAAGACACGGGGATCTTCTGTGGCTCACAGCTAAGCCCCCGCTCTTAGAGCTGATTGGTAATCAATACTGCAAACATTTACTGTGCGCCGAGTGTAAGAATGTTACTTCTATTTGCCAATTAGCGTTCACCATATCTTCAAGACGCGGGTGTTAGTCTGATTACCCCCATGTTTCAGATGAGACGCGGAAGCTGGAGGCCGGGCGGTCTGACCAGGTGTAGGATGTGGGAGCTGGGGTCCAGCCCTGCGGGGCTCCGTGGTGACCCCACCCTCACGACTCCAAACGTCACCCCATCCTCTCTTGAGTCCAACCTGACCCAACCCGTTCTGCACAGAATCACCTCGGAATCGTCTTCTTTAAGGACAGTTACTATGAATGTGCACCGACCGTCTGATCGGTGACTTCCCAGCCTGGACCCGTCAGCAAGAACGGATGCTGGTAATCACCAGACACTCCCCTGCCTGCCGCCCGCACGGCCGTCGGGCTCTCCCTCCACGGACACCTTGCAGCAGCTTTGGGACCTGATTCCACCTTCACTCCCGTGGGAAGCCTTCGACCTTGGAGCAGACCATTTATACAAGAACAAGGTGGACGAGTAGCCGTATTCCACAGAAAGCCTCTTCCATTTTACACCTCTGGGTTTTTTTCTGACCCAAGACCGGAGCATCATCTCTTGAAGTCACTGTCTGTTGAGTCGCTGTGAAATCTTGTGACACCGTAAGTGCCTCCCCAGAGCGGGTCCCAGGTTCCCAGCCCAGTCCCGCCTCGGGGAGCCAACAACCGTCCCCATGTCCTCTCCCGAGGGGCTGAGCTGGTGAGGGCATGTGGAAGCCAACGATCTGCCTTTTTATTCTCATTTGACTACACAATTATGTCTTTTACAATAGCAAAGGAACACTCTACAAAGCCATGCTCCTCCCCCAAAAAATTGTTTGGTTTTTTTTTTTTTTTTTTGGTCTTGAAACACCTGTATGTGGAGGTAGCGATGGGGGGGTACGGGTGTGCCGACGGACTCCAGCTGGCTCCCAGTTGTGAGTCTTGGGCACAGAAAGAACACCCAGGCCTTCCTGACGAAGCTGACGAACGGAGAGTCCTCCCTCACAGACGTGAGCCCGGAGTCCGGAGGCGGGAGAGGAGAGAGGGCTCTAGACCCGTCACGAACGGATGAGCTCCCATGTCATGTCATACAAACCCTCTCCCAGCAGTCCCCCACCTGAGTCACAAGCCTTCCTCTGTGTGTTTCGTAGATATATGTCTGTGCCCGATTTCCCACGGGATCAGCAGCTCCTTTCAGCCCGTGTGTCACGACTTCAACGTTCTTACCCTCATAAAATGCGGCATCCTACGAGTGCACGTCTGTAGACGCCTGCTCTCCAGATACGGCCCCGAAGTGGTCCAGCCAGCCCACGGGACAGGGGAGATGACTTCTCTGGTGTAACAACGTGGGCGACAGGCCAGTGATTACGGGAAACCTCTCAATCCAGGTCAAAGGCAACAGAGAAAAATGATCTTACAACTGTGTCCTCCACGTGGATTATAGGCAAGTAGCATCATCGTGTCTTTCAACTGCTTGTTATTTGTTTTTGGTGCAGAACATGGTTCTCCCCGCATGACGGATATTTACACAAACACATTCTTCCCGTGAAGAAATGGATTGAATGCCTGCTCTCAACCCTCCAACATCCTGTTACGCGTCAGTTAAAATTATTAAACATTTCATAAGTATATGACCTTTTAAGTACACAATAGGAGTCAGACCCTAAATGTGTATTTATTTGAGAACTTTCTGGTTTCAGTGCTCATGGCTGACCGGTGCCATGGAAGCACTAGCCATGCGGTTGGCTCAATGTTTAAGACCAGAACCGCAAGCTGATTCATCGTTGGTCTTACACTTTCCCCACATGGTGTTTAATGAAAGCGGCCCTGGTTATTAGGGGGGACACAGCACTAATTACTCAGTCACCCCAGTGGTTCAGTCGGCGATGAATGAAGCTAGGGAGCCCTAGCTTCCCCGGATGGGGTTTCCCTGAAGCGGAGGAGAAATTCGCCTCCAGATGAAGTTCGCACATGTCCCGCCGTCGGCACTCAGGACGCCCCTCCCACGTCTGTCTGCCATGGGAAGGGGAGTCGAGCACAGCAGCCCACTGTATTATCTCCAAACCGTGGCTTTAAAACACAAAGAAAATCAATTTATCTGCCTGTCACAGTGCTCAGGAGGAATGCGAAATTACCAAAATGATTGAATCCACTCAGAAAAATAAATACAGAATGGTGACTGGGGCAGGCGCTGCCTCCTGGCAGGCCGTGTGAGCTGCCAACCGTGCCCGCCGCCATGGCAGGGGGTGGCCCGGGAGCGGTCGGGGTCTCCCTCCCTTTCATTAGATTCCCCGTCACACTGAACTTGATTCCCAAAAATCAAATTCCGTGAAATGAGCCATCCCTCATGTTCCCATGTTGGCTTTGATCACTTTGACTCTGTTGTAGAATGCTTAATTCTATCAAGATTGATTGAAGCGGTCCCTGGAAAGGAACATTTAAAAAAAAAAAAAAAAAAAAAAGCCCTAATAGCGCAGGTGACTCCAGATATTGGTGGGAGGCTGCGTCTTCTCGTTTCCTCTCTGGCCGTTCACAGTCGCCCGCCATCGCCCGCCATTCCAGTTCAGGGAATACGTTTGTAGACGCGGCACGTGGCCACGCCGCCCTCTGCCAGGGAAGAGAAAGGCTTCTCATTACACCGACCCAGAGGGACGCACCTGACTTCAGCCAGGGGTGGTCCTGGACACTCCTGAGCTACAGAACTGTTCTGCCAGAGAGGAGGTAAGTCGGCGCCCATTTGCAAAGAAAAACCGCCCACAAGAGGGATTTCTCAGGGAGGGGCGGCCGGATCTTCAGGATCCAGGGGTGAAGTCCCAGAACGGAAGGCTCGCCGGCACAGCCTGCCCTCCAGGGGAAACTTGGATTTTATCAACTGTCACTGCTCTGTGGTCAAGACATTGGGCAGGCCCAGCTGGAGGGTTTCGGTTTCCCAGGACAAAGAGGAGAAAGAAGCAGGTGACATGGGGCTGCCCGCTGAGCTGGTTTATGGGATCCATGACAGGTTTCCCACACATCCGGAGCACAGCCAGGATGGCTGGAGCCCCTCAGGGCTTCCCAGCACTGCCCTGGTTGCCATGAACAAGGCAGAAGGGATGGGCCTTGTCAGCTGCCAAGGATCCCTTTACTGGGCTCTGTGGGCTCCGGCCATCGTAGGTCTGCTGGGTTCTGGGAGCCGTGTTGTAAAACTGTCTACACTAGGACCCAGGCTGTGGGAGGCATCACCGAGACAAGTCTGAGTGGTCCGGCAGGGGCCATCGCAGATAAGTGTGCAGTCATTAGACATGGAGAGAGTAGCTCAGCACCAGGTTTACAGAGGTCAGGGGCAGAGAACACCCAGGAGAGGAGGGACAGGTAAGGAATGCGCCCCCAGGTCTGGTCCCTGAGGTCCCTATGGGAAGGAGCACTGCAGAAGGAAAAAGGTATAGGCTCGGGGCATGGGAGAAGCTCGAAGGGTCACTGCCCAAGGAGAGGGACATCAGGCCGGCTGGGAGGTCCGCTCAAGCAAAGGAACGCAGGCTGCGGCTGACAGGTCTGCAGAGGACAGGACGTCCGCAGCTGCGGGCGGTGGAGGGTGCACGTCCCAGCGGGGTGTCACAGGCCCTCAGTTTCATCTCCACGAGTCTGAAGGTTTGTAAAGCATGAGGCCCTGGGAGCAGTGGCCCTGGTTTAGGGTCCCAAGCCTGGAGCACTCAAGAGGCAGGGAAGGCTCAGCCTGTCTCCGTAACGGGCGGCCCGCTGCGCAGAACGACTACCTAACAGCTCGTGCGGTTGAGCACGCCCCTTTTATCAAACGTTTTGTTGTAGGATATCACGAAGGAAGAGG
>NC_081574.1:1585603-1673771 GCF_022355385.1 Mustela nigripes | reverse complement strand
GGAGGGGGTTTGGGAGAAGGGGGTGGGATTATGGACATTGGGGAGGGTATGTGCTTTGTGAGTGCTGTGAAGTGTGTAAACCTGGTGATTCACAGACCTGTATCCCTGGGGATAAAAATATATGTTTATAAAAAATAAAAAATTATATTAAAAAAAAACTGATATTGCATACATTATTTGGATACAGAAGTACTTCCCATAGGACATTACATCTACAAATGAAAAAAGTCTTCCATTGGTTGAGCAGTAATATTCAGTTAAAGTAAATATTAGCCAGACATGATCTCCAATTCATTTTCATTAGTAGAGTCTTTTCAGGCAGATTAGGAAATCGGGAGATCACTTGGTAGAGACGATAATGTGGGGACACAGTACAAAGCTGGTTCTGACATTTAGTAAATATTTTTGTGAGACAACAAAGCTGAATTTTAGAGATTTAGTTTTGACTTAGTAATAAGGAGATGTTAATTTTTACCAGTTGTACAGTGGTTCTCACAGACCATTTTTGAAAGTTTGTTTAATCTCATCCAGGTGTACCTGAAGATATTCTTCAAATTGTAATTTTAGAAAAAATATATTTGAGTATTTGAACCAGAAGCCCATTTTATAGATATTCTGTAACTTGATGAACTGATACAGAATCCCAGATTCCCTTGGTCCCTTGCAGGAATTGTTAAGGACATTCAAGGGACTAGCCAGTCATCCGCTAGGATATAGCCAAGGTCTTCATGCTAGCAGACTGTAGCTCAGAGGAGCATAATAATCTGAAAAAGTAATAATAATAGGGGCGCCTGGGTGGCTCAGTGGATTAAAGCCTCTGCCTTCGGCTCAGGTCATGATCTCAGGGTTCTGGGATCGAGCCCCACATCCAGCTCTCTGCTCAGCAGGGAGCCTGCTTCCCCTTCTCTCTGCCTGCCTCTCTGCCTACTTGTAATCTCTGTCTGTCAAATAAATAAATAAAATCTTTAAAATAATAATAATAATAATGAGGTTTTTCAATTGTATTCCAACAATGAGAGGACTGAGAATATGAATGTTTCAGCATGTTCTGTATTTGCTACAAGAAATTTAAGGTTAGTCAAGGATGTGTTGTTTTGTTAAGGCAACAAATACATAACGCTCTCTCCAGTGTGTTGTGGGTTAAGTTTGTAGATGGACAGTAAGGGAGCTACTGTAATTTGTGCCTCAAGACACAAACAGTAAAGTTGATATTAAAAGGGTGGCAAACTTGGTTAACTACACACACAATTTTTAAACATGTCCACCATAAAATTTTTTTTAAGGAAATATACATTTGCAATTTTTTTAGTGACAGAAATTGTAAACCACACATGAACTTTAAATATCTGGGAGCTTGACCTCATAGAAAACAAAAAGAAAAGCCAACGTTCTGTAATTAACTCACCATATTTTGAATTTTTAATATAAATGATATAAAACTTATTTTTTAGGAATGGCATAAGGTAAAAAATAAAAGGACAGCTGCTCATAACAATGTCTTCTTTCCCAAGTCATCAGTAATAAGAAATTGAATAAATTTAGGCAAATGTATAGACAAGCCTCTGTCACTGACTGTCACTGCTTAAAAGAAATAGGACTTATAAAGTATTTTATGAATTTTCTAATTCATCACGATATCAAGTATTAATTTAGATGTCGAAATAGTGATGCATCCACACTCAAGTATCTAAGCTGGCTCTCATATTGAGACAAGAATAGAACAACACAAATAATATTTATTTAATGTTTGTCAGGTAATATTGTAGGCATTTTAAATATGCTTTCTTTTTTAGTCTTCTAAACAACCTTCTGAGGTAGATACTGTTATTATGCCTATTTTACAATTAGGGTAGCGTAGGCTCAGAGAGATAAAGATTAATTTACCAAAGATTCACAACCAGGTGTAGAAGTCTTCCCCTACTCTATCCGTTCTCACAAAGGTCAGCTGAGATTAGGCAAAGTGCTGCAAAATGGAGAACGAGCAACGGTTTATTCTCTGAACCTTGGGTCCCTTCCTGCTCCCTCATTAGCATCTACCCCATGTTCTTTCAGGTTCCATGTGACACCAGGTGCCAACCAACACTCACATAAAGGGATTTGAGAGGCATTCTTCATTTCATTAAAACTCACTCACTGCAGTGTGTTTCTCAGAGAATGTGTGTTTTTAGTGCTTTTCCTATAATTATCTCATGAGAGGGGCCTATTTTTTGAAGTTCTGTGTGACCACCCATCTATAGGGAAGTTGTGAGGAGAGAGGAGATTAGAGGCAGACTGTTTCTTAGCTGCTTGTGATGGCACTTCTGAGAGCACAGCTGCCCTTTGCCTCCGCCTTGCTCAGCAGCCTGGGTCTCTCTCCTCTAACTTCAAACTTGCAGGTACTGTCTACGATGATCAGGCTGCTGTAGAATAAGAAGGGTTCATACACACAGGTCCCAGAATTTCTGCTGCCTCCACACTGCTAAGATCCAGGCTATAAAACATTTGTTGCATAAAGCTATCACCTCATGGATGTTGATCTGTGAGAGGAACTGTAAGAAACGTTACTAAGGCTATGAAATGCGAGGACAGAGCCAAGTCTTAAAGGGGCTACTTTTAGAGGTGACACTTAGAGTTGGTTTCAAAACTAGTTTCTGTCCTCCTTGACAATCTATAAAAATTTATTTATGAATTTTGCATTTAAAGTAGCCTCTTATGCTCATTTAAATCTTAAAAACAAATGGAATTTAGGGAGGAGATAAAAAAGATTGTAATTTATTCCAGAATCCCCATGTACTTCTTCGTTTATGTCAAAATGAGCACCTGATACACTCTGAAGACCATCACTCCAGAAGTCTCAAAGGATCTGATTTTTCTCATAAACTCGATTTTAATCTCTCTTGATTTATTTCCTTTCTGGTACTGCTGATTTTCTCCTGCTTTATCTGAAATGTTGTCTGTCTCTTTAGAATCACTTGGGATTGTCCACTTGGCTTTACCTTCAGTTTCACGTTATTTGTGGAATTATTTTAGATTCCTGTTTTGCTTCACCTGGACATGCTAGAAAGAACTCTAGGCTCTGAAGTCAAAAACATGAAATTATCAAAATGTAAGTGTATGACAATAATGTAGATGTAAAGTTGAGAATGCTTTACTCATTCTCTGATTATATAAATATTTGAGGACCCACTATGAGCCAGACAGTATTCTAATCAATGAGGGTCCGCAGTAAAAAGAAATGAAAAAGCAAAATCTGTACTCCCTACAGAGCTCACATCCTATTGGGCAGAAAGAAAAACAAATAGATAAACACACTCACACAAATATGCAAAGTGGCATTAAGTTGTATGAAAGTACAGACACTTTTGTATGCTTACTTAGGGAATAAATTCTGGAAACAGACTGCCAGGTTTTAAAGCCTGGCACCCTTCCCTTTACTTATTAGTTTAGCTGTGTGACAATGGACATGTTAATAAGTCTCTGCATGTCTAGTCCCTAGTTTGTAAGTCATAAATAATAATATCCCAATGTTGTTGTGGGTATTCAATAAATTAACATTTGTAAAACACTGAATAGTGCTTTATGGGCTAGCTATATTGCAATGTGTGTTAGCTACAATTATAAATAAAGGAAATAGAAAGCCTGGAGAAATGTTATTTTACATAGGTTGGTCATAGAAAAATCCTTAGGATAATGAGGTCATACTGTTCTTGATCAAAAATATGTCTAATGATTTTTTTTTATGTATAAGATCATGTTAGTGCCCTGGTTTCTGAAATAGTAGTAATCTCTCCCTGTTTTAGTCTTAAATTTTCGTTCTCAGTTTGAACAACAAATTGTGGGTTCATTCTATTGTACATAATGGAGAACTAACACCATGCAAAAACACAAAGCTATATAATCATTTGGGAAGTTACAAATATTGATTTTGTGTTAATGGATAAAATATATGCACTAAGTTGCCATTTGGAATAATAATACATATCTTATTACTTAATACTTCAGATAAATCTGAGTTTCATTTCTTTTTTTAAAGAATTTTATTTATTTGATAGAGAGAGAGCATGCACAAGCAGGGGGAACAGGAGGCAGCTCTCCTCACTGAGCAGAAAGCAAGATGCAGGACTTGATCTAGGATCCTGGGATCATGACCTGAGCTGAAGGCAGACGCTTAACAACTCAGCCATCCAGGTGTCCCTCGTTTATTTCTTTTTTAAAAACATGAAGCATCTTAATAAATTCTTTCTGTACTGGACAAATCATACAGATCTTCCCACAAAGAAATTTATCATCTGACAAGTAGCATGTATCACCTATCATATAATAAGAAAACACATTTGTGAATAAACCACAATAGACAATGATAGAGAAATCTAAGTAGAGAAAGTGAGCTCATTTTGGAAATGTACAGAATGAGAACACTGGTGTTCTGCTGTGGACCAGACTTAAACCTGTCCCAGCATCAGCATATGCTATGAACTTCCCAGATTTGGGTTATGGAGCTGTATTTCATTAAAGTAGGTTTGGTACGTACATGAATAGTCTCCAGATTTGTCTGCTCAAGTTGTATGTTTTTCCATCTCCAACAATCACAAAATTGGAGGTGGCATTAGTCTCTACCTGGTACCCTTTTTCTTTTGTTCTTCTAATACCACTAATACCCTTTCACAGACCTTGAACAGGAACACTAAGTGGGACCTAATTACTTGTGCCCAAAATAATACACCTTTCCTCGATTCCTGCACGGTTAAGACTAATCAAACTGTCATTCAGCATTATCATATTCGGATATGGAATGTCTTTGGAGTTTTTTACTTGGAATCCGGCTCACTGTCACAAGCCATGAAAAACAACCGATTTTTAATTTAACACAAGAACCGCAGTCTAATGTATTCTCCAATATATCAGTTTTCAGAAACCCATGATTTCCACTTAGTTACACAAGGAATTTTTAAAACATGTAATTCTTGTTACATAAGCTTGCAAACATTTTATGTTGAAAAATATCTGATAATATGAATCAATAATTAAAGAAAAACTGAAAAGGTCCAAATCCTCAGTGTCCCCATGTAGGGAGCTTCTGTTTTGTTTGTTTGTTTGTTTAATATTTTATTTATTCATTGGACAGACAGAGATCACAAGTAGGCAGAGAAGCAGGCAGAGAGAGGAGGAAGCAGGCTCCCTGCTGAGCAGAGAGCCCGATGCAGGGCTCGATCTCCATGACCTGAGCTGAAGGCAGAGGCTTAACCCACTGAGCCACCCAGGTGCCCCGGGAGCTTCTGTTTTAAATGGCTCTTACCTTAGCTAGTTAGCTGGGATCCAGATCTCAGGACTCTCAGTCCAGGTCCCCTTTCCACTCTTCCAGCTCAGGCTGATGATGTTTCTTCTGAAACATGACAAGAAAAGTGAAGCAAAATACTGCTTTTTGTTGGTTCCTTAGAATCAAAGAGCTTATCTGAGGTATCTTTTAACCACAAAATAACCAGAGCAGGCTGCTGGGCCCACCTGTGCTGTGAGGGCCATGGGAAGGAAGGAAGGGCCTGTGGGCACCACAGAGGGAACCAGAAGCCCATCAGGCAACGCCCGCCCAGGTGCAGCTCCTTGGAGAGTGAGGGGTAGAGTTTATTTGAAGCAGCTACTGAGCTGGCAGTTCCAGGAGTCATCTATTAAGAGGTGGCAGAGAACTTGGTAAAGTTTGAGGTGAAGGAAGACAAATCCATTGTAAACCTCTAGAATTCCAACAAGATTTTCAAGATTTCCAGCTTGTACAAAGACAGTCCTCAGCAGATGTACAATAGGTCAGGAACAGTTACAGGAATATGTGACCAAGCAAGTGGATCTTCTGAGGTACCATAAATAGCATGCAAAGCATTATGAGCAATTAGATGTCACAGCAAGGGAAATGGAGAGAAACATCCCAAGCATTATAACTAAAGATTCTAAATCTAGCTGAAAAAACTGATGCCTAAAGACCAATGTGGATAATCTCCAGAACCAGTTGGAGCAACTGAAAACTTTTGGCCAGGGAGGTCAGAACCAGGAGAGGTGTGACCAGTAGAAATCAGAGCGAGCATAGCTTCTCATGTCTGCCACAGCACCAAGACCCACAGGGAAAGACAAAATGAAAACCACCACATACCACTGGGCAAATAAATCCTTCTCTTTACATAGTATTCTTATAGAAGACAAAAGAACATCTAAGAGAATTGGGAATCTGCAAAGATGATCATAAAGTCTTGAAGATCAAACAGAAAATCTGGATGAAAGTCATTATGAGAAAAAGTAAAAAGATTTTTCCGAGTTGAGATTGGCTGGGTCAATGAGATTGCTGAGTTCCAAAAAATGTATATACCATTCTTCTGAGAGTATGTAAATGTGTAATAAAGACAACAAAAGCACAAAGGTCAAAGATGACAGCAATGGCCTAAAAATTGGTAAATTTTACAAGTTATCAAATATGGGGTCCCAAAAAAGGGGATTCTGGTAAATCCTACTAGTAATGTAACATGGCTTTATGTAACATGCTGAAGCTGATTTTTTTTGTTTTTGGGGGGGGGGGTCTAGTGAAAATTCTGTAAACAGTACTCAGGAGACTTGCTAAATAAATTATACCATCAAAAGGACATAATGAGGGGCACCTGGATGGCTCTGGCAGTTAAGCATCTGCCTTTGCCTTGGGTCATGAGCCCAGGGTTCTGGGATTGAGCTCCTGGTTAGGCTCCCTGCTGAGTGGGGAGTCTGCTCCTCCCTCTGCCTGCTTTTCCTCCTGCTTGTGCTCTCTCTCTGACAAATAAATAAATATTTTTTTTTAAAAGAACATAATGATATCACAAGGCAAAACACACTAAACCAAGTCACCAGTATTACAGTATATTTAAAAGCACATAGGAAAGCTAATACACATAAAGAACACCACAGAAATCTGAAGACAACTTCATTGTCTTAAAGTTATCTCAAAAATATCCCAAATCACGTCATTAAAAAAATTCTGTCATTAAATTAAGATTATCTAAGGAAAAAATATGGGGTTGCCCCAACAACTTATAACTACCCTATAATTAACACCAAATTTTTATTAGTCAAGTAACCAAAGATGATTGGTAAAAAGTTTACTTTAAGACTAGCAGTGGACATATATGCTGAAACATTAATTATAATATCTAATACTACATCAAAAACCAATGCTCACTTACTCTGTTTCAGGGATTGTGAAAGTTTTTTACATGAACGATCTCACTGAATCTTTACAATAATTCTAAAAGAAAAAAATAAGGAACAAAATGATGATGTCATTTTGTGAGATCATGTGTTACATGATCTAGGATTGCAAAGACTGCAACTCAAATGCTTTCAGAGGCCACAAAATGAACATATAAAGAGCTGAGTTTGTGAAGATAGAGAGGGTGAGGTGGAGAGCTAACTGAAGCTGACACATTCAAAAGCATGCGTTTATGTAACAATTCTGGAAAAAATATTTCTAAGCTACAGTGGGTTGTATCTCTGTAGACAGAAGATTTTTAATTCCTCAAATAGGTGAGAATATGGGCCACTTTGTAACATTCTAAGACAGTTGTTGTTACCATTAGAACATTCCATCTTAATGGGGCTCCTGGGTGGCTCAGTGGGTTAAAGCCTCTGCCTTCAGCTCAGGTCATGATCCAGGGGTCCTGGCATCAAGCCCCACATCGGGCTCTCTGCTCAGCAGGGAGCCTGCTTTCTCCTCTCTCTGCCTACTTGTAATCTCTGTCTGTGAAATAAATAAATAAAATCTTAAAAAAAAAAGAACATTTCATCTTAAATCAATCGATTTATTACTATAAATTGTAGTGAGGGCTTTCATACAGAGGGAAGGTTAATTTGACCTAGGAATGTTTCTCAAAAATTAAAAAAAAATATGTCATCTTCTATTTCATCTTATTATTGATATTTATATGTTGACTTTATTTCATGATTTCAACTGTGAGATATTTTAGAACAAATGTCATCTTTTGTCTCTGCATTTCTTTCTTTAAAAAAAAAAATTCAGTTAGCCAACATATTGTCAGCACGAGGTTCAGAGGAAGGGTTGAACAGTTGTGTATAACACTCAGTGCTGATGATATCACATGACATGACATCACAGGACATGACATCATATGTCCTCCTTTATGCCCATTCACGTAATTACCCCATCCCCCTACCAACCTCCCTTCCAGCAATCCTCAGTTGTTTCACAGTTAAGAGTGTCTCTTAGGTTTTTCTCTCTCTGATGACTTTCCAAGGTTTTCCCTCCTTCCCCTATGATCCTCTGCATTGTTGCTTATATTCCACATATGAGAGAAACCATATAATAATTCTCTTTCTCTTATTGACTTATTTCACCTAGAATAATACCCTCCAGTTCCATCCATGTCCTTGCAAGTGGTAAGATTTCACTTTGACGGTTGCATAATACTCTATTGTGTATATATCTATATATATAAATATATAGATATACACATGTATATATATATATATATACATATATGTGTATATATATATGGATAAAGAAGATGGGGTGTATATACATATATATATGTATATACACTTTTATCCATTCATCTGTTGATGGACAATTCAGCCTCTTTCCATAGTTTGGCTATTGTGGACATGGCTGCTGTGAACACTGAGGTGGAGGTACACTTTCGAGCATAACATATTTTATCTTTGGAGTAAATACACAGTAGTGTATTTATTGCTGGGTCTTAGGGCCAGGCTTAACTTCTTGAGGAAACAAGGAAACTTCTTGAGACAAGCCTTAACATAGGGCTTAACTTCTTGCAGAAACTCCATACTGTTTTCCAGAGTGGCTGCAGCAGCTTGCATTCCCAGCAACAGTGTAAGAGCGTTCCCCTTTCTCTGCATCCTTGCCAATATGTGTTGTTTCCTGTCTTATTAGTTTTAGCCATTCTGACTGGTTTGAGGTGGTATCTCATTGTGGTTTTTTGATTTGCATTTCCCTGATGCCAAGTGATGTGGAGCATTTTTTCATAAGTCTGTTGGCCATTTCAATGTCTTTGGAGAGGTGTCTGTTCATGTCTTCTGCCCCTTTCTTGGCTGGATTGTTTTTTGGGTGTTGAGTTTGATGTTCTTTATAGATCTTGAATGCTAGCCCTTTATCAGATATGTCATCTGAAAATATCTTCTCCCATTCCATAAGTTGTCTTTTAGTTTTGCTGACTATTTCCTTTGCTGTGCAGAAAATTTTTATCTTGATGAAGTCCCAATAGTCCATTTTTCCTTTTGTTTCCCTTGCTTTGGAGACACGTCTAATAAGTTTCTGCAACCAAGGTGGAAGAAGTTGCTGCCTGTGTTCTTCACTAGGATTTTGATGGATTCCTGTTTCACATTGAGGTCTTTCATTCATTTTGATTTTTTCTTTGTGTGTGGTTTAAGAAAATGGTCTAGTTTTATTCTACATGTTACTGTCCAATTTCTTAATTTCTTTCACTAGTTACCCGTTATGGTTTTCACTTACGATATTTGTGATTCCCAAGAAATGCTTTCAAAAAATAGAGAGGAATGTTTTTAGTTACCACAAGCATTATAGATACTTAATGGGTTTAACTAGGGGAAGATAACTTCACTAGATATATTTCAATACATGGATCACTTATAAGTAATCAATAATTGCTCTACATCTGCTCCAAACTTCCAGCATCCCTACAGAAAAAAACCACTATAATTTTTGGAGGTAAAACACAAATCTCTTTTACATTTTTCCCAGTTATAAGCTGAACTTTCAGAAATGTACTTATCATATAATTCAAGGAGATTTTGATTTTTTTTTTTTTGTTTCAATCTTACTAGAGATGATTAGCTAGTTTAAGGTATGTAACCTTAAGTAAATCTGCAGAGTCCCTTTTGAGATATAATATAATGTACTCACAACAGGGACACCTGGGTTTCCAGGGACACCATTGGTGAGCCATCAACATGGACATCTTTGGTGGGTCATTCTGATACCACAGTGGTCTAGCTGTGGTTTGATAGCTGGTTCTAACTTCAGGCCTTTATCTGTTTCCTCTCTGCCTTTTTACTCATTCTCTGCCACACAAAGTCCAGAGCTGAGTAAGAACTGGAAAATATGCTGGAATGCCCATTACCAAGATCTTAATGTCCTATTCTTTCTAAAATGTACAACCTGATATTTGTGCTATGGTCAATGTCTTTAATATCTTTACAGTTATTCACTGTTCTTTCAAAGGTAGTTACTAAGTTAAAATGAGAACATACTTATATGTTGATTTGCTGAATAGCCCTCAAAATTATCATTGCCCATTAGAATCCTATGTCACATATATATGATTTTTTAGGGGTAAAATTGTTTTACTTAGTAGAAACAATATTTTTAAAAAAACTAGATATTCAGATTAAAAAAAGTGATGAATCTGAAATGCTATTAGGCAAGTTAATTATATTTCCTGTCAATGCAGTAAGTGTAACAGTAACATGAAGCTATAGATAAAATTTACCCTAATAACTGGGTGTGAGTCAAGATGGTGGAGAAGTAGCTGGCTGAGACGACATCAGGAAGCAGGAAATCGGCTAGAGAGCTTATCTAACCATTGCGAACACCTACATATCCAACAGGAAATCAAAGAGAAGAAGAGCAACAATTCTAGAAACAGAAAATAAATCACTTTCTGAAAGACAGGACCTGCAGAGAAGTGAATCCAAAGTGACAGGAAGATAGACCATGGTGGGGAAGGCTGGCTCCCAGCAAGTGGTGGAGCAATGGAGCACAAAATCAGGACTTTTAAAAGTCTGCTCCATGGAGGGACATTGCTCCAGAGGCTAAACCAGGGGGAAGCCCACTTGGGGTCAGCATAACCCCACGTTCTGTGGGGTCACAGAAGGACCGGGGGTGTCTGAGTGTTGCAGAGCTTGCAGGTATTAGAGCGGGGAAGCCAGCTACAACAACAAAGCCAAAGAGGGAGCTCTCAGCTCAGGGTTACCTTGAACCGGTCACAGGCTGGGTGAGCTTGGAGCATGGCCAGAGGCCACGGAGACGGAAGCGACCAGGCGCTTTTCTCCAAGTGCGACCAATTGAGCGCTTTCCTACCAGCCCGACCACAGGCCAGGGAGACGGCAGCGGTTGGGCGCTTTTCTCTGAGGGCGCACTGAGGAGCGGGACCCTGAGCTCTCGGCTTCTCCGGGTTAGAGACTGGGAGGCCGCCATCTTCATTCCTGTCCTCTGGAACTCTACCAAAAGCGCTCAGGGAACAAAAGCTCCCCCAAAAGCAAACCCGAGGGGATTACTCAGCCCAGCCCCTGGTAAGGGCGGTGCAATTCTGCCTGGGGCAAAGACACTTAAGAATCAGTACAACAGGCCCCTCCCCCAGAAGATCAACAAGAAACCCAGCTAAGACCAACTTCACTCCCCAAGGAGAACAGCGAAATTCCAGAGGAGGAGAAAGCAAATCTTATCTGGACAAAATGACAAGGCAGAAAAACTCAGCACAGAAAAAAGAACAAGAGCCAGTACAGAAGGCTGGGGACCTAATCAATACAGACATTGCTAATATGACAGATCTAGAGTTCAGAATGACTATTCTCAAGGTTCGAGCCGGGCTCAAAAAAGGCATAGAAAATATTAGAAAAACCCTCTCTGGAGATATAAAAGCCCTTTCTGGAGAAATAAAAGAACTAAAATCTAACCAGGTTGAGATCAAAAAAGCTATTAATGAGATGCAATAAAAAATGGAGGCTCTTACTAATAGGATAAATGAGGCAGAAGAAAGAATTAGTGACATAGTAGACCAAATGACAGATAATAAAGAAGCTGAGCAAAAGAGAGACAAATAAATACTGGACCACAAGGAGAGAATTCGAGAGATAAGTGACACCATGAGACAACACAACATTAGAATAATGGGGATTCCAGAAGAAGAAGAAAGAGAGAGGGGAGCAGAAGGTATATTGGAGAGAATTATTGTAGAGAATTTCCCTAATATGGCAAAGGGAACAAACATCAAAATCCAGGAGATGCTAAGAACACTCCTCAAAATCAATAAAAATAGGTCCACACTTCGTCAACTGATAGTAAAATTTGCAAGTCTTAGCCACAAAGAGAAAGTCCTGAAAGCAGCCTGGGAAAAGAAGTCTGTAACATACAAGGGTAAAAACATTAGATTGGCAGCGGACCTATCCACAGAGACCTGGCAGGCCAGAAAGAGCTGGCATGATATATTCAGAGCACTAAACGAGAAAATCATGCAGCCAAGAATACTATAACCAGCTAGGCTATCATTGGAAATAAAACGAGATCTGGAAGTTTTCCTTCTGCTTCAATTTTTTGAAACAGCTTCAGGAGAATAGGTGTTATTTCTTCTTTGAAAGTTTGGTAGAATTCCCCAGGGAATCCATCAGGTCCTGGGCTCTCGTTTTGGGGAGGTTTTTGATCATTGCTTCAATCTCGTTACTAGATATCGGTCTATTCAGGTTGTCAATTTCTTCCTGGTTCAATTTTGGGAGTTTATAGTTTTCCAGGAATGCATCCATTTCATCTAGCTTGCTTAGCTTATTGGCATATAACTGTTGATAATAACTTCTGATGATTGTTTCTACTTCCTTGGTGTTCATTGTGATCTCTCCCTTTTCATTCATAATTTTACGAATTTGGGCTTTCTCTCTTTTCTTTTGGATTACTGTGGCCAATGGTTTATAGATCTTATTGATTCTTTCAAAAAACCAGCTTCTAGTTTCATTGATATGTTCTACTGTATCTCTGGTTTCTACCTCATTGATGTCAGCTCTAATCTTGATTATTTCCCTTCTTATATGTGGAGTTGGTTTGATTTGTTGTTGATTCTCCAGTTCTTTAAGGTGTAGAGACAGCTGCTGTGTTCTGGATTTTTTAATTTTTTTGAGAGAGGCTTGGATGGCTATGTATTTCCCCCTTAGGACTGCTTTTCCTGTATCCCATAGGTTTTGGACTGAAGTGTCTTCATTCTCATTGGTTTCCAAGAATTGTTTCAGTTCTTCTTTGAGCTCCTGGTTGATCCAAGCATTCTTAAGCAAGGTGGTCTTTAGCTTCCAGGTGTTTGAGTTCCTTCGGAACTTTTCCTTGTGATTGAGCTCCAGTTTCAAGGCATTGTGATCTGAGAATATGAAAATATGCAGGGAACAATCTCAGTCTTTATGTATCGGTTGAGTCCTGATTTGTGACCCAGTATGTGGTCTATTCTTGAGAAGGTTCCATGTGCACTTGAGAAGAATGAGTATTCTGTTCTTTTAGGGTGGAATGTTCTGTATATATCTATGAGGTCCATCTGGTCCAATGTGTCATTCAATGCTCTTGTTTCTTTATTGATTTTCTGCTTCGATGATCTATTTCTGAGAGAGGCATGTTATGATCTCCTACTATTAATGTATTCATAGCAATATGATTCGACCCTCCCATTGCACTACTGGGTATTTAGCCCAAAGATACAGATGTAGTGAAAAGAAGAGCCATCTGTACCCCAATGTTTATAGCAGCAAAGGCCACGGTCACCAAACTGTGGAAAGAACCAAGATGCCCTTCAATGGACGAATGGATAAGGAAGATGTGGTCCATATACACTATGGAGTATCATGCCTCCATCAGAAAGGACGAATACCCAACTTTTGTAGCAACATGGACGGGACTGGAAGAGAATATGCTGAGTGAAATTAGTCAAGCAGAGAGAGTCAATTATCATATGGTTTCACTTATTTGTGGAGCATAACAAATAGCATGGAGGACAAGGGGAGATAGAGAGGAGAAGGGAGTTGGGGGAAATTGGAAGGGGAGGTGAACCATGAGAGACTATGGACTCTGAAAATCAATCTGAGGTTTTGAAGTGGCAGGGTGGGGGTGGGAGGTTGGGGGTACCAGGTGGTGGGTATTATAGAGGGCACGGATTGCATGGAGCACTGGGTGTGGTGAAAAAATAATGGATACTGTTATGCTGAAAATAAATTTAAAAATAAATAAATAAAATAAGAAAATAAATAAATAAATAAATAAATAAAGATATGATTTCATTAAAAAAAGAAAACAATTGCTCATTACCCCAGATCTCTAGTTTAAAAGAAAACAAATATATTTATCATGATATGTTTAACAGGAAAATGTCACAAGCCATCATTCGAGGCTATAAAGAGAGCTATGAGAAGAGGTGACCAGAGACAAAGGAATGAGTATCAAGAAGATTTGCCATTTCAGAGAGGGATGAAAAAGAAAGGGCATGTATGCAGGAAAGTCGCAATGTAATTATATGAGCACGGATCCCCATCAGGAATAGAAACTAGGAAGAGAGCCACAAATCTCTCAGTTCCCATGATGAACCCAGGGAGCCAGGCTGATTATAAATGGTAGCCAGGAAGACGGGTCAGGAGAGCAAGTCAGGTCATGAATCAGAAGGCAGCAGAGCGGATCGACACGGTTCTGAACAGGCTGACTTCGCACTGAGTAATGGCCATAGGCTGGGCAACTAGGCTGGGCAGCGAGGTTGAAGATGGTGCACAGGAGACAACTCTGTCTCTCCCGCTGGTACAAAATGGTGAAGCCAAGCTTGAGAAGCTAAGAAGGCTGTCTACATCAGAATATAGTGCATAGCATCACACAGAGACCGAAGACACGAACAGCTGTCTATTCTCCCTCAGATTCTTGACGTGCGTTCCTGAGCTCTTCCTGAGGTTAAAGTGGTGCCAGTTACCCAACAGACTTAGAAATAGAAAACATACAAATAAACCTCCATCCAGATACAGACAAGCCTAAACTCAAGGACAGCACTTGTCCTACTGTCACGGATCTGCTCTCTGTGTCCATGCTCTGACTACAGTGTACAACACACATGAGAGGCACAACATGGTGTCTGTCCTTAATGACTGGCTTCCTACGCGCAGCATGTCTTCCACGCTCATCTATGTCCCATTATGCATCAGAATTCCCTTCCTTTTTTAAAACTGGAAAATATTTATTGCATAAAATATTTATTGCATAAAATATTCCATTTTATGCAAAGACCACATTTTGTTCCTCCATTCATTGACGGACGTCTACATGCGTCCACCTCTCGGCCACTGTGAATAGTGCTGCTGTGAACGTGGCTGGGCAAATACCTCTTTGATTTCTTTAGATAAATACCCCGAAGCGAGATTTCTGTACAATATGGTAATTCTACTTTTAATGCTTTGAGAAGCCTCCACACGGTTTTCCACAGTATTTTCCCTACTGTTGTGCCATTTTATGAGCTGACAGACAGTGGTGTAAGGGTTCTAATTTCTCCACATCGTCACCAACATCTGTCATTTCTTGAGTTGTTCGTGGCCATTCTGACAGGTGTGAGGTGGGATCTCATCGAGGTTTTGATTTGTTTTTCCCTGATGATAAGTGACACTGAGCATCTTCTTTGGGGAAATGTCTGTTCAAGTCCTTTGCCCATTTTTAAACAGATTATTTGTTATTTTGCCATTGAGTTGCTTCGGGGAGACATTTTTCTTGCCCAAGGTAAAGGTACAGGGGACAAGTGTTCACGCTTCCTTCCTAGCCCTGCTGTGGCTGAGTCTCGAGTGGACAGTTCCATCCTTCTATCTTACCTTTGAGACGCCATCCAGCCCAGCGACCCCGGGTTCTATCCAGACATCAGAGCCTAATTGGGACCTCGAAGCCCTCCCCTCCACTGATTGTCCTGACTGCCAATTCTCTCTTCATGTGTGGTGCTCTGTGATTTCCCTTCCTGAGTTTGGATCCATGTTTTTAAAAACTCACATTGCATCCAGCTTCCCTGCGTCTGTAGCTGGAAGCCGGCACTTTGCATGAACTTGTATCTCCGATTACTACGTGGGCGCTTGAATAACTTTTCTCCTGGATGAAGTCAGACTTGAAGGACAGGAAGCTCGTTGCAGCACTTGGTGAACACCAACGGACCGAATAAGTACCTACAGTGTGACGCCTCCAAGACAACTGAGCACAGATTTTTAATTCCTCGAAGAATCCGGTAGAATGAAAAGTGTATATTTAAAACTGGAGAGAAGGCACAATAAGGGGTTAAATTTAACGGAGTTATTTTAAGAGAGTATAACTTGCTTCTATGTTCCCATCTCAGGAGAGTATCAAAGATGACTTATGAGATTTAATCAGATATTCCTTACCAGGAGTTTCATGAAGACATTGCATCTATGATGACTGTACCTTTATACATGAGCTCCTTCTGTTTTTCTGCAACTTTGCATCAACTATTATAATGGGCCTGATCACTGGGCTTGGAGGGGACCCAGATCTAGAGGGAGGGGCCAGGGCTTCTCCTGGAACCTCCCTGCAGAGCAGAGGGTTCTGACAGTGAGGAGAGACCCCCTGCTCTCTGGTGGTTGAGCCCTGCAGGTAAGGGTGACATGGTGGGAGCTAGCCAGAAGAAGGGCTGCTCAGGGCCACTGCATGTCAGCAGTCAGAGGCAAGTCAATAGACAAAAGACAGTCTTTTCACCAAATGGTGCTGGAAATACTGGATGGTAATAGGCAAAAAAATGAACCGACACACAAACCTTAACACTTTACACACAAATTAACTTCAACTGCATCACAGTCCTTGTACAGGAAAAGATCAACTTGTCCAAAGAAAGCTTTGGTCCTTCACTTCCAAGCACCAGGGAGGTAACCTCTAAGCTCTTGGATGGTCCTGCTGCATAACCGTGACTTTGTTTACCTGAGGGCTTTGGCTGTGCTGGATAATCTACCTGACAGCATGACTCAGGATGGAGGCCCTGAGACCTGTAGTATGAGGCCAGTCTCTGGGCGGATTGGAGACAGAGGCCAGGCACATGGGCGGTCACTCGTGCCTGGAGGACGAACCCCCATAACCCTGGACACCAGGCTCAGGTGAGCTTCCCTGGACGGAAATGCCCCTATGTACTCTCACACACCACTGCTGGGAGAAGCAGGTGCTGAGGACACTCAAGCCCCAGAGGAAAGGACAGTTGGGTGCTGCCTCCGTGACACTCCCGGACCAGCCCCCGAGACTATATCATTGCTGGCTTACCCCTGCCTCCTCTCACAGGAACAAACATCACCAGCTTTATGATGACTCCCGGGTGGGTGCACGTCGAGCAGATTATTGAGCCTGAGGGTAATCTGGGGGACCCCCTGAATAGGCAGACCTCAATTTAAAGGCAACACAACAAAACTTCCTGAAGAAAATATAGCAGAAACCCTGAGGAACTGGGGATTGGTGTTGAATTTCTAGATACAGCAACAACACCCCAATCCATGAAAGAAAAAAACTGACAAGTTGGACTTTATTGAAATCAAAGGCTTCGGGGCACCTGGGTGGCTCAGTGGGTTAAGCCGCTGCCTTCAGCTCAGGTCATGATCCCAGGGTCCTGGGATTGAGCCCCGCATCGGGATCTCTGCTCAGCGGGGAGCCTGCTTCCTCCTCTCTCTCTGCCTGCCTCTCTGCCTGCTTGTGATCTCTGTCTGTCAAATAAATAAATACAATCTTTTAAAAAAAGAAAAGGAAAGAAAAGAAAAAAATTGAAGGCTGCTTCTCTGCAAAAGACACAGTGAAAAGAATGAAGACACAAGCCAAAGGACAGCAAATTTGTGACATGCACATTCGGTGAAAGATTTGTATCCAAAACATACAGGGAACTCTTAAAATTCAACTCTAGGAAAACGAAGAAACTGATTTAAAAATATGAACGGTGCACACAAGCACGTCACCAAGGAGACACACCGGTGACGAGCAGGCGTACACAAGATGCCCCACACCCTACTGGGATGGGCAGATCCAGTCAAACCGGCAGGGCCAGTCGCTGACGAGGGTGTGGAGCAGTAGAGCCCTTGGTCCTTGCCAGAGCGGATGCAGGAGGGTCAAGGGTGGGCTTCATGTCATGAGGTGTTGGTTTTGCTCCATTAGCTGTGACAAATGCAGCTCGTTAGCGTAAGGTACTAATAACGCAGAAACTGTCGATGGGGGCATATGAGAACAGTTGTCCTGTCATTCCCAATTTCTCTATAAATCTAAAACTATCCTAAGATATGTTGCTTTTTAAAATGAATTGGAAATGACCCTATAAGTTTCCTTTCCCAGCAAGACTTTCAAAAGCCAGGCGGACCCATGACCTGCTTGACATGTCTGTGTGATGGGAAGAGAAGCAGCAGCCCAGATGGCAGGGGTACGGCCTCCCTGAGGGGCGTGTGTCCTCTCTGCATGGTGTGGATGCATTCAGACACGTCTTACTAAACTCACCATCACCCTCTGAAACTGCTTCTTCCGAATCTGAGCAACTAAACCCTGAGCTGCAGCCCACGCATCACTGGAGACCTCCTTCCGTGAGATGTTGGGGAACACGAGTACAGAGCGTTCTGCCCCTGGCATCTGTGTGCACACGCCCTGGTTCGGCTGTGATGGGGCAGCTATCCACAGCCTGCTAGAACCGGCACTTCAGTGTGTGCATGAGCTGTGGTCATCCACGTAAGGTCACACTGTGTGGTCCCAAAGGTTAGGACTTCAGTGTGTGAATCGGGGGGAGGAGGGACAAGAGACAAGAGGCATCTCCTATCTCTTGGTGACTGATCTCGATGCAGACCTCCAGGTTATGGGGGTGAGGCTGAGTGAAGGCATCTTGAGTCCCATCCGTGACCCAGCCATGTGTATGGAACAGAGAAGCAGGTGTCGCAGCGTCTGGTCTTCCTGTCCGAACTGGTCTCCTGTGACACTGTTTCCTGTGACGGGGAATCAGGGTAGTGAAGTTCCCCACTTTCTGCTCCTTCAGATGGAGACTTGGCCCCAAACTCCTGCTCAGTTGTCCCTCACGAGGAAGACACGGCCCATGAGTGTGCACACACGCTGCGGTCACCCATCTCTGACCTGTAACATATCTTTATGACAAAACCGGGAGCATAAGAATCAATTTCCCCCTAAGACATATATCCTTGCTTTATGCCTGGTATGTGGGGTTAACGGACATTTCCTGAATGATTCTCTCTTGAGCTGGAATGTTGGCATATCCAGATGCATCACACTCAATGCCCGCGTGCTCGGCTTACGACCGTGTCGTACAATTATTGCAGTAGGTCTGAATTTGTTATTTGCAGGATCTTTTTTTTAATTTGAAACTCCCCAAAGAGAGTCTGAGGTGACAGCAGTTTCTTGTTCCTATTTTATAAGAGGAAAGTCTTAAAAGTTCACTTTCAAGTGTTCCATGAAGTCATGGGACCAGAATGACACACCCCTTGGGTCTAATTATAATATTTTAGTATCTTCAATATTTTAGTATCTTCAATTCCAAACCCAAGTCTTTTGGCGTAGGCAAGGTCATAAGAAAAATAGTTCACCAGTCACTCCCCTGGAAGAGTCCGGTGGGACCGCACTGGGGGACGGGGTGGCTGATGTTGTTGTGTTCTTGTCTACATCCAACCTGTGGGCCTTTTGCTCCTGTGGGGCCTCCACAGTGGGAGATGGCGGTCAAGTCCAAAGAAGATTCTTTCTTCGACTCAGCCGGATTCTGTAGTTTTCAAATTAGTTTAAACTCAAGTTAGGAGATTCTTAATAAACAACATCGAGATTAATAATAATATAACCCAATAGTAATTGTTATAATTCCTCTGTGTGCTCTTTTTTTAGTATATTTTTTTTAAAGTCTCCAAAAGTATTATTTGTACAGAATAAAACTGAAGGCGTTGATTGATCAGGCAGGAGACTCAAGCTCTACTACAATAAACTGGAAAATTCTTTTGGGGGGGAAGGAGCTAATGAACTCTCTTCTCTGGATAGCCAGGGATGCCACCCTTCCGTAGCTGAGCTGTTTCGTGAGGGGTGTAATTCCCACTGAAATCTTGTCTCTGTTCGGCATCTGTGTCTTTCGATGCCCAGTTGGTCTTCTGGGGCAGACGTCCCCCTGAGGCCCCTCTCTGTCTCTAGCATCTGTGCGAAACTCTGCAGTTAGTGCTTGTCAAACAGGCTGGGAGGGAGGTACTGTGGATTAGGAAATTGCTTCTTTTCTGCTGTGCAGTTGTTTCTCCCCTAGGAAATGGTCCCCACAGATGGCAGAGCCCCCTCCCCACACATGATCTTGTGGGTCTCCTCTTCATGGGTTTTCCCTCAACGGTAAGATAAAGCACTGACCTCTCCCATCTGCTAGTTCTGCGATCGTTTACGACAGGCAAAAATCCCAACACACACGCGGCCAGTCGCCCTGCTCTGACAGGCTCTTTGGGGTCAGATCTGTCAGAGCCACGAGGCCACACTCACCAGGGACACCATCGGGACCACCCGGAGCCACCAGGAAGCCGCTGGTCTGCAGGTGACTTGAAGTCCCTCTTTGTGCTGCAGTGAAACCCTGAGGCCAGGCCCCTGGGCCTCCAGCCCGACACCTTCACTATGTCACTGTGTCGTCTGTAAGTCCTGGAACAGGACACCCTTGTCTGTAAGACGGTCCTCCTCACAGGGATCAACGTGCTTTGGTTGAGTCCTGAAACCTCCCAAGTGGGGACTGGGACTCCAAATTGTTATTACACTGAACTAAATCTTTTTTCCAAGTTTCTATTTAAATTCCCGTTAGCTAATGTACAGCACAATATTAGTCTCCTGTGTGCAACACAGTGATTTCACACTTTCGTATGCACCCGGTGTCCGTCAGAGCAGGTGCCTCCGTCCCCAGCACCTGTTCCCCTCCCTCCCCACCTCCCCTCTGGTCCCACCAGTGTGTTCTCTATAGTCAAGAATCCGGTTTATGGTTTGTCTCTCTTTTTTATCTCCCGATATTCCTAGCTTTTGTCTCATAAATTCCACATAGGAGTAAAATCATACGTTTCTCTTTCTCTGATTGACTCATTTCACTCAGCATAATACCCTCTAGTTCCATCCACGACCTTGCAAATGGCAAGATTTCGTTTCTTTTCTATGACTGAGTAATATTCCTTTGTGTGTATGTGCCACATCCACTTTACCCATTCCTCCGTCGACGGCCATCTGGCTCTCACCACAGTTTGGCTCTTGTGGACATTGCTTATAAACATTGGGGTGCACATGCCCCTGCAGATCACTGTGTTCATGTCCTTTGGGGTAAATACCCAGTAGTGGGATTGCTGGGTCGTAGGTTAGCTCTATTTTCAACATTTTGAGGAACCTCCATGCTGTTTTCCAGAGTGGCTGCACCAGCTTGCATTCCCACCAGCAGTGTAGGAGGGTTCCCCTTTCTCCGCATCCTCGCCAGCATCTGTCATTTCCTGACTTGTTGATTTTAGCCATTCTGACTGGTGTGAGGTGGGATCTCATTATGTTTTTTATTTGTATTTCCCTGATGAATTGAATTTTTTGACAATTTTTGTGAAAACAGTTTAAAAATAATCTCTTTAAATCTTGATTTTTGTCTATTTTTTTAAATTTTTATTTGTTTTTTAATTTCCTTTCAGTGTAGCAGAATTCATCATGCACCACACCCAGTGCTCCATGCAATCCGTGTCCCCCACTTCCCACCCCCCGCCCCTCCGAAACCCTCAGTTAGTTCCTCAGAGTCCACAGTCTCTCGTGGTTCATCTCCCCCTCAGACTGTCTAGTTTGTAAAAATATTTTAAAATAAAAATGTACACCCCAAATGAGGCAACACGCGAAACCGCTATGTGAGCGTGAGCTCTGCAGAAGCTTCCCTTCGCCTCTGTCCGGCAGGCTCGGGTAGGACCTGGTCAAAGACAAGGACTTGCGTCCTCGGGGAAGCACGCCCCCACCTCTCACAGAGCCATGACGGGACGAGTGGGGTTCCCTGTGGAAGCTCCGGTTTCTGGAGCAGCAACATTTTAGCCATGTGGCCTTTGAGTGCCCAGGACATCCCTGAGAAAGAAAAACAAAAGAAACGACAAACAGGACGGGAACATACGTAGCAAATCAGGACGCGGTGACGGCGTTTTGTACGGAAAAGCGCGGCCGCCGTCGCACACAGGCATGCCCCTGACAGCAGGCGGTGGGTGAGGATCTGCGCAGTTCATCGCGCCAACCCTTAGAACAAACTTGTTTCTCTTTCCCACCAATGAGAAGAACGTGTCTACAGAGACCAAGGAGGTGAACCAAGGCCCCGAAAACAACAAACCCAGAGTGGGTCTGAGCCAGCATTGGCCGCAGGGGTGTGTGTGCACAGCCGTGCACCTTCGCCGGCCTCTGTGACCGCTGCCCGAGGACCCGGCTGTCAGTGCTGCCCTTGTGTGTGCAGAGACGCTGCAGCTCGCCCCGGTGCCTCAGAGAAGAGAAGCATCCCACGGAGGCAAGGACCCGGCTCCCAGCCCCACAGACACCTGCACTCCCACGAAGCCCAGTGGGAAGGGGCACAGGTGGCTCATCTCTGCTCCGACTTGCCTCTAGGGTGTCCGGTCTTGGGTCTGCGCCTCGCCACGGCTGGGCCCACTTGCAGCACCGGTTCCTTGAGGCCGCCCCCCATACCCCTCCAGACGCCCACCACCCACAAAAACACACTCAGCCTTGGGCTCGTCCTTCCCGAGGTGGGCACACGGCCCTGGGCAGGTGCAAACAGCCGGGCAAGGTTGGGGCCCATATTCCCTGGAGATGGGAGCTGCCCCTGAGCCAGCAATCATGACTCCAGCAATCACTGATCCGGTGGTACTGAACTCCCAGGAACGAACTGAAAATCCTGCATTTCAGACCCGTACAGGCTCATCCGCACGGCAGGGGAGGCGAGTAATGAAAGTGGACAGATAGGGGTTCCCGGACCCCAGGAAGAACATCAGCTTGGTCCCTGGATAGGGGCTAGGATGACCTACGTGTAAGTCACAACCCCCGGCCCACCACGCCCGCCATCTGGTCTGCGGCCGAGTTCCGTCAGGCTCAGCGCAGCAGGGACACCCCAGCTCCCTGCGTCTCCCTGACTTCGTCCCGGGAGTCCCTGCGGGGTTGCTTCTGGAGTCCGAGAGAGCAGCGGTGCTTACAAATGAGGCGGCGAGGTGCGTCTGCCCAGACTGACATCCTCACGCCGGCAGGAGATGCCCCTTAATTGGGACCAAAGAGATTAGTTATCTTAAACATCACTCCAGCTTTAACTGCTGCATAATGAATGCTGCTTTCCTCTGCGGTCTTCACTGCATTTCCTCCGTCTTTCTCCGAAATCCGTCCATTACTCTTCCACAACAGAAACAGCCAGAAAAGATGTGGAGGAGCGAACTCTGCGTCCTAGGGAACCTCAGGGCACTCACCCTGGCACGAAACACACGGCGCTTCGCGGCAAGGCTGAGGGTGATCACCCCAAGCACAGAAAAGTCCTTCTGTCTCCACGAGAATGTCGGGGGCTTCCCACCCCACCGTCCGCGGGAGGGCGGCCGCGGAAGTGCAGACCTGTCGCCCGGACTTTTCTGTCTGTCTCGGCGCTCGGTTCCTGGGGCCGGAATGTGCCGCACACACCAATGCGGGCCAGTGGAGGTGGAGAGTAGCTCCCTGTGACTCGAGGGCACGAGCAGAACCTCCGGGAGCCAGGGAGACGGGTACGGGGCCAGAGCACCGCAAACCGCGCCCCCTAGCAGGTGTCCAGGGCACGCTGCCGAGGGCCGGGCACAGGTGCGAGCCACACGCCGCCGGCCACCTGCTCCGAGCGGCACGTCACCGCTCCTGCCTCCCGTCCTGCTCTGGCCCCAGCGCCTCCAGCAGGCTCCCTCTCTTTGCCCATGGCCCGTGTGCCCCGGCCAGCACAGGGGAGCCTGCGTCCCTAGACCTGGGTCTCCCACCCGCCACGGTGCGCGAAGGCCGGCCCGACCGCCAGAGTGGACGCGGGGAAGCCAGACACAGAGGAGGAGCTGGAAGTCCGGCCCCAAAGGAGAAGGACCAGCAGCCCGACCTCGGGAGCGACGGAGCACAGGCACATTCGGATTCTGTGAAACGCGAAGATTGATTTTCAACACAGAGCTGCCAGCCTGAGGTGCCCAGGAAAGGCTGCAGGTTTACAAGCAAACAAAGCACTTGTTGCCCGGCGGCCGGCCCGCGGCGGTCTCCAGTCACCCCCACCGACCGCAGCTGGGACCCTCGTCTCCACCTGCGCAGGTGCCGCCAGGGGAGCCCGCATCTCAGGAAACACGAAGGGGGCTTATGGACCATAAATAAATACCCAAAACTCTAGGTTCCCGAAGACAGAGTTTAGCGAGGTTCTTTCCAACTCACAAAGCCTGAGACCCAAACTCTGTAAGGGAAATGACCCTCTGTGGGCCCCCAGGTCTGCTCTGTCGCTCTCCCACACACAATGTCACACCTGCCCCCGTCTACAGAGACCGGCTCCTGCAGCCCTGACCCCTCCCCCTGCCCCAGCTCCGCCGCGGTCCCGTTTCCTGCGCCCTCCACACACCCGACGTGGGGTTCGGGCAAGTTCACTTTAGACGCTGACTCTGGCTCCCAAAGAAACCCCCAAGACTCACCACCACCCCCGCAGCCCCCGGCAGTCTCCTCCTAAAGCAAAACTTTTGAAGACAGTCCGTGTGTAAGATGCTGGAAAACAGAAGGAGCCTGTGGTGAGGAGTTACAGCTCGGAGAGATGCGCTTAATTCTGGAATCCCAACACCAGTGATGAGCACAAACTCACAAATCAAATTATCTCAAGTTGAAAAGCCTCCCCTTGATTTCTCTTTACAGGAATCTCAAGAATCATCAAACTAATAAATGATGATGTTCAGAGAAAATGCCACAAAATTGATCAAAATAAACACTTCCCAGGAAGAGGCTTTTATTGAAAACCCTTAAATCTATGTTCATTCTGTTGTCTCTTGATGGAATAAAAATTCAAAGCAGAGCCTCTTGACCTTTTCCGTGCTTAGATAAAAATGAAAGAAAAGATGGTTTTGGCCTCTGTACTTTTCTGACAATTCTTATTTCTTCTAACCATTTCTTTCTTTAATCTCGAGGCAAAGCTTTTAAAACAACAGCTCACCTAATGAACGGGACTCGTTGAAAGGATTTTGTTATTTTTCTTTATTGCTTCAGAAAACAATCGATTCACATTTTCTCGTACGATGAGGGAGTTCGACTGTCTTTCTCTATGTTTAAAAATCTTTTTATGTTTTGTTCATTGTCCATCCATATCTGAAGCTCGCTCTTTCTCCCTGAGATGTTGCAAATATTTCCTCTTGCAAATATTTCCTCCCTGATGTTACTTTCCATGCAGAATTATTAGTAGGTATTTTTCTTGGCATCAGTATTTCCATGAATTTTGTCAGGCTTTCTCTGTAGCTTCAAAATTTCATGTTACAGTTAGAAGAACTTCTCCAATCCAACATTATAAAGGGCGTTCCCTTGGTTTCTTCTTCGCTTTCATGTTTTTATCCGTTTTTACACCAAAACCGTTAAACTATCAGTAACTTATTCTAGTCCCAGCAGCAAGGTTTGGCTTCGGCTTTTCTCCAGACGGGTCTTGAATTCCTCGTCCACGCACCCCCTTCGCAGGAGACACAAGGACCAGAGCTCGGATGCTGGTGTCGGTGGCAAGGATGTCGGGCCAAGAGACCTTAATGCAGCAGCGTCTCCTGCGCTGTTGTGCAAAACTCATGGCACAGCCAGCGTGGCCGTCCTGACAGTCCTGCATGAACGAATTAGGGTTCCAGAACACGGGGAGTATTACACGGCCAAGAAGAAAAGAACTAGAAGTCTCTCACGGATTAAAGTGAAAACATCTTTAGAACAAAGTGTTACCTTTTTTAAATATGATGCAACTATACCATCGTACAGGTTTTTTAACCATTTATTTGTTTAATCTAGAGGCAAGCTTTTCAAAATCACAGTCCACAGTCTTAAAATGGGGATTTCTATAGCCTGTGTACATGGATGCACATGTGTGACACACGAACTCCTGTGATTTCCTTATCTGTTATCTGTTATATAAAGATTTGTAAATCCAAGATTCTTCCTCCAGAGTTCTGGGAGTCAAAAAGTCTGAACACTCAACAGGACTCCTTTGGCCGACGGGCGACAAGTCTGGCCTTTGCGGACGAGAAGCCGATCACCTTGTTTATCCTACTGACGGGCCGTGGGCGTTCACTTTGCTGCAAACATATCGATGTACCCGATTATGACGGCTACCCCAAGTTTCAAAGGTGTAGGACTCATCCCCCGTTAATCAAAAGAACTAGTAAGCTCCCACCTGGAGTGTATGCAAGGGAAGAGGGAATTTCATGGGCTCGCTCTGCGCATTAGCACACATGAGCGGCTGAGCCTGGTTTTCCATCTCAGCACCTGAACGAGGATTATCGTAGGACGATGAGCTGGGGGTCCCTATGGGCCCAGGCGGCTGGGCTCAGAGCAAAGCTGCACGGATCCGCTGACCCTCAGGAGCCCCACCAGGGGTACGGCTTTCCCACACGGCACAGACAGTATGTGCAGCTGGACCCAAGACACCAGGAGAGCAGAAATATCATGTGTGAACATACCCTGTATCCCTCCCACCTCCTTTGCCTTGAGAACAGCTGGTTGTTAGTGTTAACATGTAAGAAATGGTGGACCAGTAAATTAGTCACTCTGAATTACTGTGCAATATTACTCTCTGTTCTTGACTGCAGCCACCTTGATCCAGAGAGAATATACTGGATTTAATCAATGTGCTGCTTTTAGAAAAATTACTACTAATAAAGTAGGATTCTCTGTCCACACTGACTCATCGACAACTGTGGATGACAGCGACTGTTCATCTCGGAGTGAACCGGGGACAGTATGCGGAGACACGGCCGGCTCCGCGAGGGAAGGAGTCATTCAACGAGTCCCTATTTAAACCCTCTGAGATGCGGCGTCCAAAGTCACGATCAGCACAGAGATTTCCCCAATTGTGCTGATATGACACGACTCATAAGGGGAAGGGGAGGTCGCTGTCTGCTTGGTTTTTATTTTTGTTCCAAATTGTGAGCGCTAGGTCAAGCCACGCTGGACTTCTGGGTATCCGTTTCATGAGACAGGTTACGAAGAGCTCAACTCCATTGCTAGAACACCCAAAATCTCCGAGGAATCTAATCTGGCTGCATATTTCTGAACCTGATTTAAACTGGGTGCGGATTCTGTGTTTCCATCAATGTCTCTTGGGTTGTCTCCCCTACGTGTGACGTCCTTTCTACTTGATGCTGATGACGGCTGCATCTCCCAAGAACCCTCCTGGCATCGAGTTCAGTGTGATGAGATGTCATTGAGCCTGAACTTGGCTGTCCTTGGAGAAACGAGAGCTGCTGGAGCACTTACCTGTACCTGGCTTTGCCTGGTCCCCAGTGCTTCTCCTGTGCCCACTTATTTATGTAATTTAAAAGGTTTACTTCCTGTCTTTTCAGTTGTTGTGGGACAGGGAGAGACACCGCCTAGAGAAAACAAGAAAAGGGCAGATCATCCGCATGAATAATTTATATAATTTTCTATCTGCATTCTTATTCGCAAGCCCCCTTGTGATGAAACTGTTTGCATCAACATCTAAAAAAAGTCATGCATTTTCATTTAAGTGAAAAATGTTCTTTAAAAAACCCAGGGCAAAGCAAGGATGTTTAAGTTCACATTTAGCTAATGCAAAAGTTTGCTACATCCATGAGAAGTTGTTTCCTGAGTTTGCATGTGCCTGGGAGCTAGCCCTGTGGCCGTCCCCTGGCACGCCCACCGCCCCTCCTTCCCATGCACGTGTGCATGCACATACAGCCCACACATGAGGCCCACACAGCCATATGCACAGGCATCACGTCCATGTGTATCCACACACACACACGCACTTACACACACACGGACACCCACTCTGCCCAGGAGGACGGAGAGGCTCCCACTCCCCACGGCACAAAAGAACACGGGAGCACAGTCCACGGAACTAGTATCAGAAAATAAGACTGAACACCTCCTCCAGGAAAGAACTCGTGAAAACCTACTGCCATCAGTCACCAAGGACAGCAAAGCCTCACCGCACCCTGCTGAAGGGCCCACCCCGGGACACATGTCTACTACACTATTCACAGCCAAATGCATCTCTGAGGGAATTATTAGCTGGTTGGGTGATTTTGTCACATTTTGCGGCTGGATGGAAATTATGATTCAGTTATAATCACTTGATGGAGAGCATATCAGACTTCAGATAATTTCCTTTCGATTCCTGGTTAGGGAGCAAGGGTCCGCAGAACCTCAGGGTCCGGCTTCACCAGAACGCTCCTTTCCTCTTTTGCAGAGGGAAGGCTTTCTGGTTTTCCTCCAGGCATTTGGAACAGTCATCGGTGCCTGGGGACCTCCGGGCCATGTGCTTCCCTCAGGTCCTGGGGTAGAAAACGCAACAGGTGCACAGTGACAGGTGCCCAAAAGGGAGACACTCGGAAACACAGGAGAGAATCTGCACAATGAGAAAATCAGGGCCAGTCCCATCAAGGTGAGAGGTCTGGTCCTAAACAGAACCTTGTAAGGAGGCAGACCTTGGAGACACCTGGAGAGGCTGGTCTGTGTGTTCCCACGTCTGCATGGAACGTTCCAGAAGAGCTGTGATGGGAGAGGAGTGGCCACGGGGACTCTGGGCTCCTTGTTTCGGAGCCTGGCTTCCATCAGTGTCCGAGGAGCACACACCAGTGTGCCGCAGCTCACTGGACGCTTGTCGCATCGGGCTTGTTCCAGTATACAGAGGTAACGCACCAGGATATGGTTTCTGGATTTAACTCTTTCCTCCCTCAATTTGAACTCCTCCCCTTACGCTTGGCCACACCTTCCTCTTCTGTTTTCACATTCCTCTGCCTCTCCATTTTCCTTGCTCCTCTTTACTTGGAAAGGAAGGTACAAATATTTGTGTGTCCCTGCGATCAATTTGCCAACCGAGGGGCCATCAGAGTGGGGACAGCAGTGTCCCCAGTGCCCCAAGCAAGTGGCCACTGGCGGCAGCTAGGCTCTGCCTGGGGCCTCCTGGAAGCTGCGGCTCTGGACACAGGACTGCAGACCCCCTAAGCCACGGGGATGCCTGAAACCCGGAGGGGGCCACCCTAGGCAGTGAATCCCCGTCCTGCGATGAAGCACGGCTGATAGCCCAGGCACAGGAAGGGATTCCAGCAGCAACAGATCACCCTATGGACTGAACAGAACCCTCTCCTGTAGTACGAGTTAGCGAGGCGGCCTCTTTCTAGCTCCCAGATATCTCATCATCCCACAGTCACCCTTCTTGGGGTGACAGGAGGTGATAATGCCTGCCTGACGGAGAAGTGACGAGGAGTCACAAGGATGATGGCGGGGCGGCCGGGGACGGTGCCACGGTTCTGGGTTCTGACGCTGTGTCAGGAGAGGGAGCCCCTTTCTGCTTCCCTGAGGCCACCCAGCAACTTAAGTGCACACAGAAGGGCCGCTGTCCTTGGAAGTCTGGCTGCCCTGCCAGTCTCAGAGAACACGGGCAGCAGGAAACTCAGGTGTCGTGGAAGCAGCAACCACCTTGCCAGCTGAGAACCGCAGTCAAGGGGAACGGTCAGCTGCGCTTATGGTCCGGAAGACAACAGGACCAAATCAAATTCTACTCCCAAGGGAACTGCCGGTCCTGACTGTCACGGAGGTCAGTAAGCCCCTGCCTCCTCATCCCCCACTGAGCTGATACAGCACACTGTTGGATTTTACTGGGGTTTCATGCGAATTCAGCAAGTACTCTAATCCGGATCATCGATGCTTTACTAAGAAACCAGCGCACAAGGCTTCCGGCGAGCGGGAGCAGCCGCAGGACAGGGCCGGGAGGCGCTGGGACTCCCACAGGGAAGCAAGACTGGATGCGTGAAGAACCCCGGCTCAGCTGGTGGTCAGATGGGCCAGGCCCCTGACGTCCAGGACTCAAAGACATAGTGCCCAAGAGCAGAGGCACGTCCAAGAAACGTGAAGATGAAGAAAACCTGCCTAATAGCAAGTAGCAAAGTCCTTTCCGTAGGAATGGATGGTGCAGCCGCTGTGTCTTGCAAACTTGAAAGAGAGAGCGAACCCACACCTTTCCCACAAGGAAGGGGAAGGAAACACCATCCCATAAATCGGGGGGAAGGATGCGGACAACAGAAGCAAGGCAAGATCCAATCTATGATCTCCCTGCGCAGCATCAGACCCAGAGCAGCCTTCGGGAAGGCTCGATACTGGACGCTGAGCCACTGAACCAGGCATCTCCAGCTTCCTTCTCCTTAGCTAGGGAGCATGCGTCCCAGACGGATGCTCTGTGCACTGCTGTGGTGGCCAGACGGATGAACCCAGGAGCGGGAGCACCAGACAGATCATCGCCGTACACCTAAGCTCCGGGACACTCGCTTTTCTATCCTCAGGCAAGCCCCTCCGTGTACTTTTGGCGAGCACCACGATCCGTGTACGAGGATAGTCCTCGTTACATTGCAAATAATAGAATAACAGATGAGCTTGGTGACGGGTAGATGACGGATGAGGCAGATGACAGACCAGACAGACTGACGGTGACAATGATGATTCATAAATGACGGATAAAAGCACAGATGATGGATAGCGGGTACACGGGGCGGGGCTGCCTCGTGCTCACGGGTAATTCCTCGCTTTCAGCTCTAAGGTTTCCTGTATTTTCCCAAACTGATTACCGTTGAAAAGGCGACTTGAAAATACACTAGAAAACTAATATATTTCTGCCCCTTCATACAACAGAGGTATGTGGGGGCCGTGAACTGGGGTCTCTTCCACGCGTATTCATTTCTGATCAAAATCTCAGAAAGGAAAGGGAGAGGCATCACTGCGTGACAGAGCCTTGAAATTCTGGAGCTGTCTTGGGTTTTCTGGTCCCAGGCACTGCTCCTCGGTCAAGGCTCTGGTCCCGCAGTCACGGCTAAGTAGAGTGACGCCAGGACTCAAAGCCAGGTCTCCTTGTGCTTAGACCAGGACGAAATGAGCATCATTGCAGACAAGGTCTAACTTGAAAGTCTCTTTGGATTCCTGCTCTTGATGACCGACCACACGTGGTTTTTATTTTGCTTCTTTTTGTTGCTAAGCAAGTAATTAGTATTAATCCTTTATTTTTAACCAAAAAAAGAGTTCTTCATTTCAAAGAATGTTCTTCATTTCAAAGAATGTTGTTCTTCATTTCAAAGAATCTCATTAAAAGTAAGGGTCTCATCCTGCTAGAATCTCATCTTGTTTTCTTTATTAAAATGTTTACTTTTTAATGCCTTCGAGAAAGTCTGAAAGGGACGGAGACAGTTTCAACTCCTGTGAACGATTTGCTCTTGTGTCGTTGGCATCATGATTGGTATTCTAAGGCCTTTTTTAGGAGAAGGGCATTCTTTTCTCTTTTCGCAAATTGAAAGATGTTCCTGCTTCTTATATGAATAAAGATGCCATGCTACAGAAAGTGAAACCATGTCTAAAAGTATTTTTCAACTTTATTTCTAGAAGTCCTATTGGATTTGCAGTGCTTTCAAGTGAGATGGGCAACAAGTAAAAGCCTGTGTCTTTATTGTGTGGGTGGAGAGCGGGCGAAGCTCGGGGGAGGAAGGCTCCAATGGGACGTGCCTTCTCTTCTTAGGAAGGAAGGCGGAAGGAGCAGGAGCCCCCAGATGACCTCCTTGGACGTCGAACTCACAGAATAAAGCTGTTACTTACTTTTCAGATCTTCTCTCTCATCTTAGCAGCAGATCACTCTTCAGATAAAATTTTACCTGGAACATTAAAGAAATAGATCTGGGATGGTTCCCGTTCATTCAGGAAACAAGCTTCGATGCCAGACCGTTCTTCCTACCACCGCCCACCCAGGGCCAACCCACACCGTCTCTTCCAAACCACGAGGATTCACTGTAGCTGATTTTTAAAAGTCCTGAATGAATAAAATAACAACTTCACAGATGAAGAAATGAAGACCAAAACCCCTGGAGTCACCAGAGCGTTGGTCCACAGCAGTGGCTGGCATCCACCTGGTTCTGTGTGATCCCAGGAGCTGTCTGTCCAGCACCCAGAGGACCACCAAGCCTCCGCAGAGGACACCTGTGTGGTGTAGAGCCCTGACAGCAGCCTGGAGATGCAGGGCGGAGAGGCTGGACACCCTCTGCCCCGAGGCACAGGCCGCTTCTCCTTGTAACCCCTGCCCAGACAGCAAAAGGAAAACAAAGAGTTGGGCTTTTTTTCTCACCCAGACCAGAATCATACAGAGCTAAACAGCCTGCTGAGAACCTCGTCACTCAGAAATGAGAACTCTCACCCACTCCTACCCCCGGCAAAGGGAAGATCAAATGAGAGTCACACAAGGCCCTCCCCATGGCCAGCGTCTCCTGGCGGAACTTCTGGGTTTTCTTCAGTAACAGAAACCAAGGGATTTGGTCACAATGAAGCTGGAGGTAGGAAATAGGTCTACTCCGTGGCTGTTTTAGAACAACCCCCAGAATTCCTCTCTGGCCTCACCTGAGTAGACATGGGCCTCTTTGTCAGCCAGATGTGAGAATTCAAAAAGAAATTATTCCTGCCCAGAAGTGAGTTTGTATTGTACAATACCTTTTAATTAAAACTAAATACATTGGGGTACAGATGGCCCTTCTTTTCACGACATCTGTATCTTTGGGGTAAATACCCAGGAGTGCAATTGCAGGGTCATAGGGAAGTTCTATTTTCAATTTCTTAAGGAATGTTTATAGCAGCAATGGCCACGGTCACCAAACTGTGGAAAGAACCAAGATGCCCTTCAACGGACGAATGGATAAGGAAGATGTGGTCCATACACACTATGGAGTATGATGCCTCCATCAGAAGGGATGAATACCCAACTTTTGTAGCAACATGGACGGGACTGGAAGAGATGATGCTGAGTGAAATAAGTCAAGCAGAGAGAGTCAATTATCATATGGTTTCACTTATTTGTGGAGCATAACAAATAGCATGGAGGACATGGGGAGTTGGAGAGGAGAAGGGATTTGGGGGAAATTGGAAGGGGAGGTGAACCATGAGAGACTATGGACTCTGAAAAACAATCTGAGGGGTTTGAAGGGGAGGGGGGGTGGGAGGTTGGGGTACCAGGTGGTGGGTATTAGAGAGGGCACGGATTGCATGGAATACTGGGTGTGGTGAAAAAATAATGAATGCTGTTTTTCTGAAAATAAATAAATTAATTTAAAAAAAAAGAAACTAGGAAAAAAATACAACCTCTGTTGTCTCTTTTATGCCCTTGATATATGAAAGAAATTGCCTACTTTATCAACAAATGACTGAGTCATCGCCGGTTAATATGAAATCTGGAAACTGGTTGTAGAAGACCGATTAAGAAAGGGAAATGATTTTATAAAAATTAAAGAAAACACATAAAAATCACAATCACTCAAAGATGTTCAGCTCAACTATAAACAGGTTAGTTTTATTATTATCTATTGCTGGTGTAATTCCTTCTTTAATAAACACAGGAAATATGCCTTATATATCATGTAACAAATTGTTATTATAATCAAGTCATTCTTAAGTAGCTAGATAATTAATACAGTGCTTATCTTTCGATTGTTCCCTAGAGATTTTTTTCAGAGTGTGCAATGTGAAAATAATAACTTGCTATTAAAACTCAAGGGATTGAATGACCTATAAGACAGATAATATTTAACAGCTAGGCAATGCTTAACTACCTGAGTAAAATGCAAAAGTCCCATTGAAATTTAGTGTAACACTCAGCGAAGTCATGATCCACATTCCTGAAGGACACTATTGTCACCTTTTTCCTGCCATTAGAAGTTGCTGCCTCAATTCCAAAACCACATGTTTACAGTAGAGTTTAAGTGGCTCGAGGGACAGGGTTCTCCTACTAAGAATTCCGAAATAGTAAAGAATCTGAGAGTCAATCATCCTTTTGGAAATAGTGTCACCTAGAAGAAAAATCTAATTCTTTTTATAATTTAGAATACTGCTCAAATTAGAATCAGGAGCTTGTAAAGTGGAGACACTGAGTCCATTAGTAGGCTTTTCCTAAACGACAAGATTGTTTAGTAATTCAGTTAACATATATAACAAAAACAATGACTAAACTCCCATTTGAGAGAGCAAGCTATTTTCAAACACTTTTCAAGTTTTGATTTGCATAAAAGTAATTCATATGTTTATTATAAACAAATCCTATGCATTTATTAACTCACACCTTAAAGGCATTTACCTACTTTCAAGCTTCTTTTTTTTTCAAGCTTCTTTGTGCAGCAAAATCTCACGTTTGTATGCAGTGTCCTGACTAGCACCTATTAATACGGCTAATGGGAAGGGCTGGCGTGAACATCCGCTGAGCAAGGACTTGCTGTCATTCTGTGAAACGCCTCATCTCAGGTTTATGGGGTCTTCCACTCAATTAATAGTCCTGACTCTGTTCTAAGGGCAGGGGATGGGGAACTCAGTAGGTGCCATACCTGCCCTCATGGGGCATAAACACTAGTAGGTCAGAGGAAGAGAAGCACATAAATAATCACATGCAATACATAGCATGACAAGTGTATGAGCTGGATATGCCTTCAGAAGCAAGACATAGTCATTTGTCTATTTCCAAAAAGAGGGATCTGGAATTAAAGCAATTTGATCCAGGACACAGCGTGAATAAGCCATAGATCCAGAACTGAATCCCGAGATCATCAAATTCCATAGCTCAGACTCTTAATGACTGCACTTTATTACTTAACCATGACTTATGCATGGTAAAATATGTATGTGTGTGTGTGTGTGTGTCTGGATTTCCTTCTACAGATTGGAAATTGATTCCAAGTCATTCAAGCATCTACCTTGGGTCAGACATAGACACTTCAGAAATGAACACTTCTGGGCTTTACCTTCTTGGAACTCCTCTCTAGTAGACTTCAGAGGCAAACAAACAAACAAACGAACAAACCATACTAGATTTTTAAGGGCATATGGTTAGAAGTATAAACCCAGACAGCGGTGAGGGTCTTGAGCCAAGCCCCACCATGTGCCTGGCACACTCCATTGTAGGACCAATACTGTTTCCTTAAATCTCCATCTTACCAGCAAGTTGGAACAAACAGTGTTTGCACGAAGTAAAAGGAGCATTAATTAGTCAATTATAAAAGAACCCCACAGACACGTTGCTCACTAGCAACAGCTCTCTGTCCGTGTAAGGACGTGGAAACAGAAGAACTTGGAATCAGAGATGCTGACTCCTCTCTTCATCCCAGCCAGACGCTTTTTGCCATCCTGCCTCTAAAGACACCAAGCACACCGTTGTAAAGATATGGCTGAATTCACTTTTGACACTTTAACCAACTCCTCTCCCATGGGCCCCTAAAGCATACACTTGTTTTCAGGTCTGTCTAAATGAAGATTATTTTCATAAAGACATGGAGGAACTTTCCACTTGTACGCTCAGCCTCATGGCCTGCTCATAATTATTTTTTTAAAAAAGAAAAAAACTTAATAGTGTGCAAACACACTTTAAATTCCCCATCACAGCCGTGAGTTTTAATTAATCCTCCTCCTCCAGCCCAGCACAGCCCGGCTTCATCTCAGGAGACATGCCTGCTCAGCACTGCACTTCTAGAGCGGGAACATCCTTCTTATTTTAATCTGCCTTCCTCCCAGTTCTTTACTTGCACTGCTTGGTAAATAACTCCAACCTGGAGAGGATGATAAACATGGATCAAAAAACAACAAAGGAACCAAATTACTTCCCACCTACAATGCTGCATAACAGAACTAATCATCTCCAAAGGCGTCCACCTGATTTACAGGGGCAAAAATATGCCTGCCTCGGGATGTGTTTACTTTCTCAATGCACATCGGGGAACACAGAATATAAAAGAAATTAACTAGGTGTCTCGTTTTTTAATAATGTCCTTTAAAATGCACGCTGTTCCAGGCTGGGGGGTGGAGGAGTGGGAGGATGGTCTGGGTGAGGTCTCCAAAGGGCACGGGGCAGGCTGTGGCTTCCTGGGGCTGTGTGCTGAGCACCCGTGCAGCAGAAAGCCAAACACCCAGCAGCCACCCTGACCAGATGCTGAACCACCACACCGCCAGCTCTTACTGAAACTCATTAGATTTCTTTCCTACCTGTCCATTCCCTGCATGTGGACCACGCACGACATTTGAATCTTAAAATGACTTCTCCCTCAACTCTATGGTCAAATGATCTTCAACAAAGCAGGAAAGAGTATACAGTGGAAAAAAGACAGTCTCTTCAACAAATGGCACAAGGAAAATTGGGACAGCTATGTGTAGAAGAATGAAACTTGACCATTCTCTTACACCATATACAGAGATAAACTTGAAATGGATAAAAGACCTCAATGTGAGACAGGAATCCATCAGACTCCTAGAGGATAATGTAGGAAGTAACCTCTTCGATATCAGCCACAGCAACTTCTTTCAAGATATGTCTCCATAGGCAAAGGAAACAAAAGCAAAAATGAACTTTTGGGACTTCACCAAGATCAAAAGCTTCTGCACAGCAAAGGAAACAGTCAAGAAAACAAAGAGGCAACCCACGGAATGGGAGAAGATATTTGCAAATGACAGCACAGACAAAAGGTTGATATCCAGGATCTATAATGAACTCCTCAAACTCAACACACACAAAACAGATCATCATGTCAAAAAATGGGCAGAAGATGGGGCTCCTGGGTGGCTCAGTGGGTTAGAGCCTCTGCCTGCGGCTCAGGTCATGATCTCAGGGTCCTGGGATTGAGCCCCACATCAGGCTCTCTGCTCAGCGGGGAGCCTGCTTTCCCCTCTCTCTGTTTCTGCCTCTCTGCTTACTTGTGATCTGTGTCTGTCAAATAAATAAATAAAATCTTTTTAAAAAAATGGGCAGAAGACATGAACAGACACTTCTCCAATGAAGACATACAAATGGCTATCAGACACATGAAAAAATGTTCATCATCACTAGCCATCAGGGAGATTCAAATTAAAACCACATTGAGATATCACCTTACACCAGTTAGAATGGCCAAAATTAATAAGACAGTAAACAACAAATATTGGAGAGGATGTGGGAAAAGGGGAAGCCTCTTCCACTGTTGGTGGGAATGCAAGTTGGTGCAGCCTCTTTGGAGAACAGTGTGGAGATTCCTTAAGAAATTAAAAATAGAGCTTCCCTATGACCCTGCAATTGCACGACTGGGTATTGACCCCAACGATACAGATGGAGTGAAAAGAAGGGCCATCTGTACCCCCATGTTTATAGCAGCAATGGCCACGGTCGCCAAACTGTGGAAAGAACCGAGATATCCTTCAACGGACGAATGGATAAGGAAGATGTGGTCCATACACACTATGGAGTATGATGCCTCCATCAGAAAGGATGAATACCCAACTTTTGTAGCAACATGGACGGGACTGGAAGAGATGATGCTGAGTGAAATCAGTCAAGCAGAGAGAGTCAGTTATCATATGGTTTCACTTACGTGTGGAGCAGAAGGAATAACACGGAGGACACGGGGAGACGGAGAGGAGAAGGGAGTTGAGGGAAATCAGAGGGGGAGACAAACCATGAGAAACTGTGGATTCTGAGAAACAAACTGAGGGTTTTAGAGGGGAGGGGGTGGGGGGTTGGGTGAGCCAGGTGGTGGGTATTAAGGAGGGCACGTGTTGCATCGAGCACTGGGTGTGGTACATGAACAATGAATTTTGGAACACTGAAAAAAAAAATAAAATAAAATATTAAAAAATAAAATAAAATTACTTCTGTCCTTTTGCACAATTGTCCCTAAATCTCAAGTTAGATGTCAGCTTTCCTCTTGTCTTCAGAACAGCCAATACTAACCTTGTAGCCCCAAGCTGACATCCGAGTCTCAGACCAGGGCCCCAGTCGCACATCCTCAGGGGAGGTCTGGGGACAGCCTGGCCCAGGGTCTGGGACAGCACCCCTCAGCCGGAGCACAGCAGTCGACACCCCGCCCCACCCCCCGCAGGATGCCGCCCTGTTTCCATTCCTCCTTCCCTCAGGTCAGAGCCTTGCTGACTTCAGTTGCTTCTGCTCCATAAGGAAAGCAAAAGCATTACAGAAAGAAGTCATGCACACAAACCAAGGGGGAAATCAAGAAAATAGATAAATTCACACGTCATCAAGAAGCAATCCCATTCAGAAGTCCTGTGTGGATTCTGCCTGGAGGCCTGATTGAACTGGATGTTTTCCGGCACAAACTAAACTCAAGAGTTTGCCCCCTGCTTGCCAGTTGGAGCATGGGGACCTCAGAGCAGCCCCCTGAGGCTTAAGGGGATGGCGTTTCAGGCTCATCTGGTCGCACCTGCTTGTTTGTAAGGATTTCTTCCTGGGGTCCGTAGCGCAGTCACTTGAGGGTTGAGCTCACCCCTAAGAGCAGGGACCCTCCCCACCACTCTCTCTCCACAGACCCCGAAGGAAAGCCAACGTCTCAGAGCCCATCACTGACCCTTGCAGAAAGACGGAAGGACCGCCCACTAAGGAGTCACCTCAAAGGACCCGATATAAAAGGCTTCTCACTCTCAACCCTCCCCAGGGATGCTGGCAGTAGCTCTGTCAAGTGTTTCAATTTACGTTTATGTAATAAAATCCTAAGTTACGGATGCTTCAGCCCCACAGTGCTGATGATAAGGTCTGTATATTCTCAATAATCCCTGCTTATCTGTCTTGAAGAGCCACCTCAGGTTTGGACTAATATCCATGTCACGGTGATGGTGGCCCCAGCAGGTGTAGACAGTCAGGTCCCATGGGGGGACCGAATGGATCAGCTCGCTGCCACCACAGGGCGCACAGATGAGGAGGCTTCATGACAGACACTGACTGTCTCCCAGTCCTGGGGGCTGGACGTCTGTGATCAAAGTGTTTGCTCCAGAGGCCTCTCTCCTAGGTGTGTGCACGGCGGTCTCTGCCTATGCCCTCAGCTTGTCTCCACTCCCGGCACACGTATCCCTGGTGGCTCTGTCTCTTCTTCCAGCGACACCAGATCTATAGGATTAGGGCCCCACTCCACGACTTCATTTAACTTTAATTACCTCCTCAAAGGTGCCATCCCAACACAGTCATGCTGGGGGTTAGGACTTCAACACAGGAATTACGGGGGTAACTCAGTCCGTTGCAAGAGAGTGGGTTTATGTTCTTGTGCTAACTCTTTACAGTGTGATCGACGTCTTTGTTGCTAAGTGCATACCACGTAGGTCATTTGAAAACACTGTGTGTGTGTTTAAGTTGACTGTAGAATTCTAGGAGTAAATGATATCTCCTTGCTTCTTAATAACCATTTGTGCCTTAGGCTTGAAATTTTGCACCCCATACGGGGATAGTATTTGTTGCTACACAATCGGATTCATTAACATGCAAGGTGCTGTGGTTAGCCTGAATTCCGTATTTGAAAAGAAACGTCGCTATACCAGAAAAACATTCGTAACACATGTCAGCGAGGGAAGGCTCTAGAAACAATGTCAAATGGGTCGTAGTGAAGTCTGTGAGACCCATCTGCCTCGGGAAAGTGCAGTGGAAAATGAAGTCACACAAGCCTTGAAAGAGGCCACCAGCTGAAAAATGAGTTCTGTGTACCTTGAGTGAACCCAGAGGTAAGAGCTCGCACTAGTAATTTCAAGGGGAAAATGTGACCAGAAACAGAATTGCTCAACCACATAGGACAGTCGGTTCTCCTTCAATTCTGCTGTAGACGTTCGGAGCTCCCCAACAGTAGCTGTCCAAGCTGCAGTCTGACATCTGTCAGGGACGCTGTGGGTCATAGGGCTGATTTCACTCAGAGAATAAATGACCCTCATGTCCCCTTTGGCACCAAGAACTGATGAGCTCATGACCACATGGAAGCACCACTCTGTCTCCAACCTCTGTTCCCACGTCTGCAAAATCCCCACGCCTGCAAAATCACAGCATCGTCCTGGTTTCTCTAAGCACCCATGAGTCTATTGCAGAAGTGCTCTGAAGGGGAACACGGGTCTGCAGCCAAAGTCACTGTGACTACAGTGAAGCATCTGGTGGGACAAGAGAGGAGGAAGGGCAGAGCTGAGCGTTCAGGCCAGGCAAACGCAGGGCAGGAGCACACGGCTAGCCCCTTCTGCTACCTATTTTTCAACATTGTTACATTTTAATTTCTCTGAAGATAGGGCTGATCCTGTTGTGTTGCTGTTACAAAGTAGTCAAGTCTCCCTAGAAGCCGCTTCTCTATCACCAGCCTCCTAAAACCTGAGATGCGATCATCGTCCCAAGCACTGATGGGTTCTTCCTCTGTTACAGGAACTGTCTCAGGGGTGGAAGCCTGTTCTCTAACAGGAGATGTATACGTACACACAGAAACACGTGCAGAAACACATGACCGATATAAGGACATGGGCACATATATAGTTATTCAAGAGGAACCCCGTAGGTCCACCTTTGCTGGGTTGCAATGGGCCAACAGAGTTATGGCCTTACCCGGCCACAATAATAAAACACGTACAGAGCACACATCGTAGGCTATTTCAATATAATTTGAAAATAAAGTAGATGTCATGATGACACCATTTGGGTCAGTTCTCAATTATTAAAATGCAGTTCAAATACTGAGAAGTCAGAGCTGGGTCATGGGACCCCCATGCACCCCGATCTGGGGGAGCCCCACTCTGAGAATCCGTCATAAGAATTCCGAAGTGCCTGCGATCTCACCGACTTCGTGGGTGCCGGGGGTAAGTAGGCAGAACTGGTAAATAAGCAGAGTGGACAGAATGTCGGGAGACACTGGACTACTAAGAAGCCGAGCAGAGGAGCCCTGGAAGGCTCACGGGGCTGGTCAAGTGGGGGCTGAGTCTGGGCAGGAGCCACAGGGTTCCTGGAGGAAATGCTGCCCACACCAGGGCAGGAGCCCCGGGGCATGGCTGGCAGAAGGGCCTGAGGCCAGAACAGAGGCACTGGCATCTGTGGGGGAGGCGGCGGAGATGAGTCTCTGAAGACGAGTGACAGCCCAGCGGGGCCACTGGGGCTGCAAACACAGCAGGAGTGAATGACCCTGTCCTCACGGTTCTGACAACGGGCAGGACATGCTGAACTCCTACACAGGACGCACCAGCCAGACTGCAAACCTGGACTGCAAACCCACGTTCTTCTGAGGGATACTCCGGAATTCCGACTTCTGAGCCAGCAACAGGCCTGGGAGACAAAGCCCCTCATCTCCAGGACCATCGCCCCAGCGCTTGTTTTATTCCTAAATTTACCCTCTAGGTATGAGGGCCAGAGTCTGCCCGGTGCTGGTGAAGCAGCACAGTGCCTGTCGGAGGAAGGAAAGAGACCTAATCTATCGAGGTTTTACAATGATGTTCTCGTAAACCCTCCTGGCAGGTTCTTGGATTTGATTAGCTTAAATCCCCTCAAACACCCGGAGAGGAAGATACAATTAATCTATTTACAGGGGAAGAAAGTGGCTTCCACACAGAGGAAAAATAACTTCCCAAAGCATGGAAGGCGGGGTCCCCGGAGTGGACAGGCCGTCCTGAGGACCTGGAAAGCGGGGGCCGGTGGGGGGGGCTGCCTTTGGGACGGGGGCTTCGCCTGCACCCAGCAGACCCGTGAGTCCTAACTGGAGGTCTGCGGGCGGCCACCCAGCGCGACCCGGTTTCCGACCCGAAGCCCAGGCAGACGGAGCTGCGGATAGAGCAGAAGGAGAGCGGGCCGGGAAACCGAGCTGGGGCTGCTCACGGGGACCTGCCTCCCTCACTCCCACGGGGCACATTTTATTCCAAATATTCTAATCCTTTTGTTCAGCCTTAAGAACATGCCTGAATCAGACCCCGTGATGATCAGGGGCGGTGTGCAAAAGTGAAGCAAAGCAAGGCATAAAAACGAGCAGGGAATGAGTCTGGTAGCCGAGGGGGGCGGCTTTCCAGACCCCAACAAGGAGGGAGGAAAGCCGAGTAACGGAGAGCCGTTCAAGCGCCCTTGTGGGGATGCGGGAATCTTAGAAAAGAAACTAGGAGATGAGGAAGTTTATGTATAAATATTCAAGAAGGTGTTAGAGCCACACGGAAACTCTTTGGGGAGATAGTGCGGAATGGAAGGCGCTCAGGTTAGCGGTACAGATGGGTCTGAGAACGGCACAGTCAGGCAAATCCCTAGAAATCTGAGACAGCAGGCACTTCGCGACGAGGCTTGTGGGACTGACCTTGATGATTCCCCCCTGAGGCCTCTGACGCTGGGCATCAGAGCAAAGCCTGGCTTCGGAAGGAGCATGTGCGGGTACCGGGTGCTGAAATGAGGCTCTTCAGAGCTCACGAGTGACATGGGCTCTGGAGACCCGGCGGCCTGGCAGGGACAGAGATGCTAGCCAGTTCTGTAATGCATGTGCACACAGAGAGAAAACAAATCCTTCCCGGTGACCTCAGCCTCATTGTCCCCAATGATCACCCCCTGGACAGAAAAGCAGGCTTCACCCTCTGAATTCACCACGTGGAAGCTTAGACACCCCTTTCAGACACGGCTCAGACACGGCTTGACACCCTGGGGACCCTTTGCCTGGTTAACAAGCCTTTCATTTCCAAGGAAACCCACGGGCTTAGCCACACAAACAGCTTGAAACTCCCAACTGCTGGTGGCTCCCACGACCCGAAGCAGAAAGGAGCGTAAGAGGAGTGTGCCCTGAAAACCGCAGGGGAGAGCTCTGTGTGCAACTCTAACAGTGAACTCAATCATTTCTCTGCCCCCCCAAAACCGAAATGTGTCCTTATCATATAAAAGTGCACGGGTGACCGGTTCCCTGCCAGAGCTTTCAGGGTCAGGGAGGGAGAGCAGCATGTGCTGTGCCCACAGACGGAGAGAAGAGGTGATGTGACCGAAGCCCACCCCCAGGGCCCCACAGACAAGCCGCCCTCGGCGCTCGCCTCCCCCTCTCAAGGCAGAGCAGACGAGCCGTGGGATCCTCAAACCCCCTTCACCGGCGGTGGAGACCCAGCCATTCTCTTCAAGGTCTCTGTGCGTAGAAACATAAATAAATAAATCCGTCTCCAAAATCTGCTCCCACAGTCACCCCTTGAGCCAAGAGCGAGTTAGTGCCTCTCTCCCCTCAGAGTTCATTCTAATTTTGTCAAGGTAATATATTAACATATTGTAAAGCCAGCTACAACTATCTCAGAGCAATGATGATCGCCGAAACATTCCCTTTCCTACTTAAAAAGATGCTTGGAGGCAAATATTCTCACCTCTCTTCTGTGGTCACGAGCCATTAAGGTGCCCCCAACCTCTTTCTCACTCACCTCAAAGGTTTCCGTATCTCTCCACGCTCGGACTGGCCACACTTCACCAGGCTGATCCCTGTACCTGTATGGGTAATTCTCCACTTCGCATTTTTTTTTAAGATTTTTTAAGTATTATATTTTTAGAGCAACTTTAGGCTTACAATAAAATTGGGAGGAAAGCAGATTCTTCCCGTGGACTGCCCCCGCCCACACACACAGCCTCCCCCTCCACCAGCACCTCGACCAGACGGTGCAGTTGTCACCCCTGAGGAACCCCCATGGACATGCCGTCACCCCCCAGAGCCCACAGGGTCCGTCAGGGTCACTCTCGGTGTTGTTCATTTTATAGGTTTGGGTACAAGTACAATGCCATGTGCTCGTCGCTGTGGTGCCCATCGCTGTGGCGCCCTACAGCGTTTTCCCTGCCCTAAAACTCCTCCGTGCCGCACCTGCTCGTGCCTGCCCCCAGCCACTGTCCCCACGGGCTGACCCCTTCCAGAAGGTCACAGCGTTCTGATCATACACCACGCAGCCTTCGCAGGCTGGCTCCCTTCAGTTCGTGATACGCACGTAAGTCTCTCTCCTGTGTTTTCGTCCCCTGATAGCTCCTTTCTTTTTGGTGCTGAATAACATCCCATGGTCTGCTTGGACCAGAGCTCACCTATGTGTCTACCTACTGAAGGAATCTTGGTGGCTTCCAAGTTTTGGCAATAACAGATAAAGCTGCTCTACGTCCTGCAGAGGTTTTTGTGTGGACATGAGTTTTCAGCTCCTTTGGGTAAAAACCGAGGAGCAGGCGTCTGGGATCCGACGGTAGCCTGTGTTCGGTTCTTCCAGGTGCCGTGAGGCTGTGTCGGAAGCTGCGCTCCCGCCCGCGTGAGGGAGGGTCCCCAGTCCGTGCTTTGGACGGTGGCCCCGGCACAGGCATGGAGACGTATCTGTCTTCCGTCTTCAGGAGCTTTTTAAGAAAGCGCCCGTCTCCCCGGTCTTCATCCTCACCCTCTCGTCTGACTCATCCCCATCGGCACGGCTCGGTCCGCTCAATGTGGAGAGACGCATTTTTTTAAAAATCTGGTTTCACCCTCCAAGTTTCTCTATTTCTCATGACACTGGAATATGAAAGGAAAAACTAACAGTGGGTGAGAGCCCTTTTTTGGGAGACAGGAGACGGCGTGGACTGCCTATGAGGTCTCAGGCAAGCAGCTGGAGCTCTCAACACTTCAGCTTCCGCATCAATAAGATGCGCATGAAAATGGTGTGGATCTACTGGAATGCTGTGAACCTGAGAGCAGGTACACAACAAGGGACTCCGTGGAGCTCCCAGCACGGGTGGTGGGGGGGCGAGGTGCTCAATAGACGTCTACCGTAATAACTACCGTAATAACCACACAAAAGGTCACTGGCTTCTGCATTCAGAAGCTCAACAAGAGCCTCCAGTTTCTTTCTTGGAATTGGTTTTCTTCTGCTTTTGGTGACCTTGGCTGCCCTTATCTCTCTGCCTCTCTGTCTCTCTGTGTGTCTCTCCCCCACTTACTACGCCGATCACAGAGTACGGACATCTGCATTTAAACTAACGAACCAGCTACTCCTTCCAAGTGTGAGGCTCCAACGCAAAGACAATCCTGCTTGAACTTGCAGTGGAAGAAATGAAAAGTGTTACCATGGCGCTCACACAGACACACAACAAAAGGCCAACGGTGAGAACAAAACATCGTGAGAAGACAGTATGTTCTGGGATCGTATCGTAAAAGGAGAAAGAGTATACACTAAAATACCAAGAAGCACATGTGTAAGAAACATCACTTCGAAGGGAGAGCCAGTAAAAATCTCAATGCCAGACGGAACAAGGGGTTCTACTACACGACACTAAGATCTCGTGGTGTCAGGTGGGGACCAGGTTTGTGCGATGCGTGGGACATGTAATGAGCGAGACTTCCTCGTGGGACGAATGACACTGAACAGACTGTCTCCTTATCCGAGGTCACTTCAATCCCAGCCCTTTGGGAGCAAATCTTCTAACAGATTTTCTGTCCAACCTGTGGGCACACCACAAGACAGCAACCACTTCAGGATGGGGCGCTCCAGGTGTGGGATTACCCCTGCCTCTTACCTCTTCTGTCTCTTCCATCTGTGGGCCGGGCGCTCGTTAGCCCAGGTTTGAAAGGACGGAGAGCAGACAGGAGGTGAGCCCCTCGTTTAATGCTTGTCAGCAGCGTCCCAGGTCCGCTGGGCAGAAAGGTTGAAATCAATGAGGGGGAAGATTTCTGAGCTCCGTGGACTTTACTTTCTCAAGTCGTTCCTGCTGCCGTTAGTATGGATAACTGAGAGCTGCTGCACTTGTTCCCACATAATCAGACACTCTAGGGGGAAACAAGACTTTGATTTCTGCGTGTCTCTATTTAGACTCTTAGGAAGAGCATCCTCAGAAGCATTACATTGCTTAATTCTGAGAAAACTGGAAGCGGAAATGAGAAGCGCTAATGAAGATATTTGTTAGTTCATAATGGGGAAAAACTCAGCTATCACAGAATTGAAAGCAGGCAATTTTCCTGGTCTCAGGGAAGACCCCAGGAGAAAGCAGAATGCACTTACACTCTAGCTAAAGAAACATTAAGAGCATAAATTAAGGATGAGATTCATTTACAACCTAGCCAATAACACTTAATATGCTAGGGACCCAATTGTCCCCACCTCAAAGGAATCATATAATGATGCTTCCATATGTCAGAGAACCTGGTGAACCAAGATGGTCTGTATCTCTGAATCAGGGCTCTGTTTGTACCTGAAAAATTACCCCGAATTACTTTAATGCATGACAATCATCCTGCATTTCGAGTCTCGGAAACTATGCTCCATGGTCACCCACCAACAGTAAGTAACATGGTTACCTTGAAAACTCCATCAGGGACGCCTGGGTGGCTCAGTCCGTGAAGCGTCTGCCTTCAGCTCAGGTCATGATCTCAGGGTCCTGGGATCGAGTCCCGCATCGGGCTCTCTGCTCAGCAGGGAGCCTGCTTCCCCCTCTCTCTCTGCCTGCTTCTCTGCCTACTTGTGATCTCTCTCTGTCAAATAAATAAATAAAAATCTTAAAACAAATTAATAAGTCAGGAAATGACAGATGCTGGCGAGGATGCAGAGAAAGGGGAACCCTCCTGCACCGCTGGTGCAAATGCAAGCTGGTGCAGCCACTCTGGAAAACAGCATGGTGTTTCCTCAGAAAGTTGAAGCTAGAGCTACCCTACGACCCAGCTTTGCACTACTAAGTATTTACCTTAAAGATACAAATGTAGTGATCCAAAGGGGCATGTGCACCCCAGTGTTTATAGCAGCAATGTCCATGATAGCCAAACTATGGAAAGAACCTAGATGTCCATCAACAGATGAATGGATCAAGAAGATGTGGTATATATACACAATGGAATACTATGCAGCCATCAAAAGAAATAAAATATTGCCATTCGCGATGATGTGGATGGAACTGAGTCAAATACGTAAATCAGAGAAAGACACTATCATATGATCTCCCTGATATGAGGAATTGGAGAGGCAACGTGGGGGGTTTGGGGAGTAGGAAAAGAATAAATGAAACAAGATGGGATTGGGGGGGAGACAAACCATAGAGACTTTTAATCTCAGAAGACAAACTGAGGGTGGCTGGGGGGAAGGGGGTGGAGATGGGACCGTGGGGCTATGGACACTGGGGAGGGCACGTGCTGTGGTGAGTGCTGTGACGTGTGTAAACCTGGTGATTCACAGACCCTGGGGCTAATAATACATTTATATGTTAATTTAAAAATTTAAAAATTAAAAAAAAAAAGAACTGCCTCACAACCCAGAAATTACACTCCTGGGTATTGACCCCAAAGATATAGATGGAGTGAAAAGAAGGGCCATCTGTATCCCAATGTTTATAGCAGCCATGGCCACGGTCGCCAAACTGTGGAAAGAACCAAGATGCCCTTCAACGGACGAATGGATAAGGAAGATGTGGTCCATATACACTGTGGAGTATGATGCCTCCATCAGAAAGGATGAATACCCAACTTTTGTAGCAACATGGACGGGACTGGAAGAGATTATGCTGAGTGAAAATAGTCAAGCAGAGAGAGTCAATTATCATCTGGTTTCACTTACTTGTGGAGCATAAGGAATAGCATGGAGGACCACAGGCGAAGGGGGAGAAATCAGAGAGGGAGACAAACCATGAGAGACTCTTGACTGCAGGAAACAAACTGAGGGTTGCAGAAGAGAGGGGTGGGGGATGGGGTGCTGGGTGACGGGCATTAAGGAGGGCACGTGCTGTGACGAGCACTGGGTGTTACATGCAATAATGACTCCCTGAACACTATGTCAAAAACTAATGATGTATTATATGTTGGTAATTGAATTTAAATTTTAAAAAATAAAAAATAAAGTGACATTATTGTCTGGGGACACAAAGAAGCGGGTTTTTTCATCCCTCCCACATGGGGAAACCCTGGTCTACAACCCCTTGCTCTGCCCAAGTTCACCCCTTCGTCCAAAGTCAGCCAGAAGCTGTCATGGTTCGAGTCTTCCCGTCACAGGAGAAATGCATCCTAGTCTTGCGGGGTCCACACCCACATGTGCAACACGCCGGGTCCTGCAGAAACCCTCCGGATTCCAGCTTCCTGTCTACAAGCCAAGGGGCTGCCACAAGGGGACAGGAAGCCTGGAGTTTGCAGACCTGGGCCGCTGTCTGTCATCCACAAAAGGTGACCGCTAACTCTGTCTTGTCTATGGTTGTGTGAGATTCGGAAAGCTGAAAATAACACAAAATGCACATCAAATGTTAGTAGGAAGTGGACCCATCCAGAAAGGTCTCCCAGGTCACTTCCTTTGAACCACCACATCAGGACATTCTGCTCATCAGCCCACGGAGCCGTGGCATCAGGACGCACGTTCGCACCTCCCTGGAGCCCCACAGGTTCCTGCAAGGGGTTCTCAGCTAAAGGACACCTGCCCCAATGTGTGCTTTTCTTCAACAAAACAGGTACATTGGCCTGAGCCCCCCAGAGTTCTCCAATTCTCAGCGACCCTGAGACAGATGGGTCACTGTGTCAGGGACCAGGAGACTGACTCCAGCAGGAGCAGCTGTACAAGGTCCCCGTCTCACCTGCCCGGAGATGGCACCAGCCACATCCTAAATGGAGGGGCTCACACACAGATGGGTGAGGCGTGCTCCGGGCTCACCTTCCCCTGGGGATGCAGGGAACCAACACTGGGAACTCAGCAACTAGGGGCATCAGCCTCTTCTGGCTCACGGGGTGGATCTGAGCATTTGAAGTTGGGTGTGCTTCTGCACTGAGCATTCCTCCCTTGCCCTGGTCATAGAACTAGAAATGCGTCTGAGATCGTCACTCCGGTTCCTGGCACAGAAACCCTGGGCCCCTGGCTCTCCCCAGAGAGGGGAACAGGCGCATCTGCTTACTCCCAGCAAGCCCACCTCAACTACACCTGTGTTTGTGCTAACGGGGTGACCTGCTGGACCCCAGAGAGCTTCAGGGTGGAGGCTGGGGGCCAGAGGATCAAGCCTAGGACTCCAAAGTGAGATCTGGGTAACTTTGGGGCTGGTGCACACACGGTGCCGGGTGGGGGGTGCACCCAGAGAGGGCACAGAAGCTCCCGCCTGCCCCCCACCCTGCGCATCCCTTCTACCTGTAGGCTCCGCAGTGGTATCCTTTGTAATAAACCACAAAGGTAAGTAACTGTTTCCCTGCGTTCTCTGAGCCGTTGTCCCAAGTTATGAAATCCCAGGAGGTGGACATGGGAGTCCATTGGTCGGAAGTGCAGGGGTCCTAGACCAGCAGGTGGGCCCTGGGATGACCTGGGGGCAGTCTCCTGGGCTGAGCCCCTACCTGTGGGTCTGTGCTGACTCCAGGTAATGAGGGTCAGAGTGAGGGACATTACAGGACAGCCAGCAGATAGGACAAGACCCACGCATCTCCGTGAGCTCAGGAGGGACGCCACCCCTTCTCTCCCTGCCTCCCCCTCCCCGAGGACACAAGGCAGCGGAAGGCTCAGCCCAAAGACGCTCCTTCCTGTGAGAGGATCCCCTGTCCACATGCTGGCGTCAGCCTGAGCAGCCTCTCCCCTGCAGGACGGGACAGGACCCCGCCCCCCCCCAGCAGGAGCAGCGGGGAGCCCCCCACATGCGAGTACCACCTGCACGAGGCCCCGTGAAAAGCTCCGTGTGTAACTGAGTCCTCCAGAAAGAGGGTGATGGGGCATCTGTCCCCAGGCCCCAGGCCCCCACCCATCTTTCCCCAGCACCCACCCCCGTGCCCCCTGCTCACCGCCCCCGTGCCCCCTGCTCTTCCTTTCCTCACCCCTGCCCTTCTTCTACAGATATAACTGAGAAGAACAGGGCTTTCGAGGCTCTGTCAAGGCCTCCCCGCGAAGCTGAGAGACCCCAGACTGCTCAGCGGATCGGTGCCTTCGCTGACACCATGCAGTCACCGCGGCCCCTTGATTATGTCTAGTCACTGCTGCCTTCACTCAGCTGCTCAAGCCGAGGGGATGAGACATTTAGAATCACCGAGAAAATCCCAGGTTCTCTCCCACTGAGGGAGTGGGAGGACCCCACCTGCCGTCCACCGCGCAGGGCGGCGTCTCCCGGCCACAGGAGCAGGGCCACGAAGGCCAGAGCCTTCCAGCATGCAAAGCGGCTTCCAGCAGGGACTCCCAAGGGCCACAAACAACAGAAAGAGCTCCAGCGGGGACTCCCAGAATTCATGGGCTGAAACCCTGACCACGACGGTGACGGTATTAGAAGGGGACCCTCGGAGGGGTGACGAGCTCAGGAGGCTGACGTCCCCGTGATGAGGGCCGGGCCCGCAGGAGAGGGGCCCCAGAGAGCTCCAGGTCCGTCCTCACGTGCAGGGAAGGTGAGCCCGGAGCCCTTCTCAGTAGACAAGGAGTCTGCTGGCGGCCGGTAGGACGGCCACCTCCCCCCGCTCCTCGCCTGCAAGCCCTGGGTTGTCCAGGAATCTGTGAGTCAACCTAGAACCTGTTTGGCTTTCAAAGCTGAGCACATGAAAGCCGAGATCAAGGGCAGGGACAACAAGAGGCGGCCGGAGCCACAGTGCGGAGGGCAGAGGGCAGGCGTGGTCCTCTGAGGCTCCTCCTCGGGGAGGTTGTTCCTATCCTGGGAACAGGCTCTAACGAGAACGCACGGCGTTCACTTCTGACTGCCTCCCGCCGCGCTGGACGGGACCAGCCGAAGTCAGTGCAGCCCCGCAGGCCGCACGCTGGCCTGGATCTCCCGTGGCTCGATCACAACCTGCGAGGGCGCAGGACTGAAACCAATGAACAGAAACATAAAGGGAAAATGCAGATCAATGCTTTCTGTGGCTTCAGGTTTTCAATCTATGAAACACATGGGGAATGTTTTAATTTCCATAACGGATCAACTTAATCTCACTTGAAATCAGGCCTTCTAATTGATTTGCTCAGAAAAGTGTAAAAACATGAAGCCAGGGCCCCCACGCGGCGCCGGGCTCCAGAGAGGCCTGACATAGGGCTTCGTGGCCACAACATGTTTATCCAAAAGCCACACTGGGAATGTTTTCATTTTCATAATCGATCGATTTATTGATTAACCTCAGATTAAATAAATGTCTTCAAATTGATTTGTGGAAAGTTTAGAAACCCTGAGCTGCGAGAGTGCTTTCAAAATCGACAACGTTCTGAAACGGTGCTTCGGGGGCATAGAAATATTACGCAGAATCCCAGCCACATCGACGTAGAAGGCTTCTCGTCTGTCACACCAGATCCGGGAGACTTTGGTAAGAGGCTCGTCCCGTGTGGGCTCTTTCCATGAAATCCCACTCACTCAGTGCTGTGACAACTTGGAAGGGCCAACACAGGGAGCACGAGGCCTGTGTGCCCGCAGCTCAGCCGCGAAGCCCGGCTCTGCTCTCCTGGGCGCTGGGAGCAGCGGCCTTCCTTCCCGGCACAGCAGTGAGAACCACAACCGCCTCACCAGGTCCCAAAGAGGATTACATGAAATGAAGTAGTTTAAACCCATAGAAGCACCGTAAACACAATGAAAAGAAAACCAGTAAGATGCACGCACATTTGGGCGCCTGGGTGGCTCAGTGGGTTAAGCTGCTGCCTTCAGCTCAGGTCATGATCTCAGGGTCCTGGGATCGAGTCCCACATCGGGCTCTCTGCTCAGCAGGGAGCCTGCCTCCCACCCCCTGCCCTGCCTCTCTGCCTACTTATGATCTCTGTCAGTAAATAAATAAGTAAAATCTTAAAAAAAAAAAAATGCATGCACGTTTGCTTGTGTCTGTATGAGGTCTACACATGCGTACGAGCACACAGCATCCATGAACATGCTGGGCTCCTGGCACCACACAGACACAGAGGGGGCACAGACCTGTAAGAAAGCAGTGATATTATAAAGTGGCGCACAAAAGTTTGCCACCAAAGTCACTTTACTTCCACACTGTGTGTTATAAAACATCAGGAACCGTTCAAATGCCCAAGAGTAGGGAAATGGTTAAGAAGTACACATATTTCGGGGCACCCGGGTGGCTCAGTGGCTTAAGCCTCTGCCTTTGGCTCAGGCCCTGATCCCAGGGTCCTGGGATCGAGTCCCGCATCGGGCTCTCTGCTCTGCAGGGAGCCTGCTTCCTCCTCTCTCTCTGCCTGCCTCTCTGCCTACTTGTGATCTCTGTCTGTCAAATAAACAAGTAAAATATTCAAAAAAAAGAAGAAGAAGAAGAAGTACACATATTTCACTCACAGGAAGAAATATTATCACGTCCCAGTTCCCATGAACTGAAACGGACAGAGAAAATGAAAGAGCAGACGCCGTGCCTCCGACTGCGGTCCGCGAGACGCCGGCACACGGGCCACGCTGCCATTGTGACAACTGTCCCGGCTCCTTTCCCAGACATTAGAAAACCAAATATCTATTCTTTCAGAGGTGGCTTAGGGGGACCAGTAATTACGGTGACCCAGCAGCAATCCAGAGAACCGTCCCCATGTTCATCAAAACGAAATAGTACTGGCCTCGCCCAGAACAGAGGCAATCCGTGGATAAGCCACAGCGTCAGGAGGGCCGCATCCGTACTGCCGCGTGCCGGGCGTCATCTCTGCTCCTTGAAAGCACCGCAGGTTTTCCCCTTCAGGTGGTCAAGGGAACACTCTCCGATTGGCTTTGCAACATGCATGTGGGCTCCGGAAGAGTCAGAGGCTGGGGCTCCCCGCGCGCCTGCCCCTGGCGAGGGAGGCCACGCTCTGGGAGACACGAAGTCCGGACACCGCCAGCCCCTGGAAGGCCCGGGCCACGATTCTGTAACCTTCCCAGGCTACAGAAATTCCCAGTGCACAGGTGTTTTACCTGGAATTCTCCATACTTTTGGGAAAGGGGCTAAAATACACATGCACAGTATTTCCCAAGTGGGACTTGCCCACTGTGGGAGCAAGTTAACATCATGTTTTCTGACTCTGAAAATCACATGATAGTGTGAGTTGGAAGGAATCAGATCTCCCCACTTAATACAATGCAAGAAAAATAAATTGGGAAAATTTGTTATTGACGATGGGCAAAGCTGCCCCTAGCCGCGCTGCCGTGATGTATGTGATGTCCTCCCTGGGCCGTCTCTTTTGCACTGGAGATTCAAATACGCTCATTTCCAGCTGAATCTCAAAGAGATTCTAGAATTACAGTCTGATATTTTACTAAAAATATTTAGACAATGGGCTGCCTGGCCAGAATGTGTGGTTATTGTAGTGAACGAGGAATCAGACATCCTCACGGGTTCCAGTGTAAGGCAAGGTGGAACCTGCGTCTGCTGAAAAAATTGTGTTTTCATCATCAAGTAAAATTATGAAGTCCATAGCCAGACACCTCGTCCCGAGTAGTGCCTGGCAGCCTGGAAAAGCCACGGCCCCTTGTCCTGACTCCTGGGATCGCCTCCCTTCTGGGGTCAGAGGTGCCCTCCAGGAGGCTGGTCTGTCCCCGCCGACCACCACTCTCGACCCACTCCGACACCACGACCATGCGGATTTCCAGAGGAAGCGCCGCGGTTCACCTGCCACGAAGACTCATGCCCTCTTGTGAGACCCGTTGAAATTCATCCCCGGTTGAATCAGAACTGGAATTACAACTTTTTCAAGCCGTTGCAGTTTGGGAATGGATATCTTCCCCCTGCGATTTTTCTTCCCCCTCTCTATTTAACACCGAGGTTACTTACCGGATAAGCAAAAGAGATATTATTGATGAAATGCTCCTGTACTATATCAGCCCGAGTTTGTCAGCTCAATCAATAATTTATGCCCCAAGGCCAAATAAAAAGAGAGGAGTTTTCGAGTTTTTATAGACTATCAAACTCCAAACTGTCAGCTACTCCCGATATAAATCTATTTTAATTTCAGTTTCCACGGAGTCACTTCGCTCCCACACTGCTGTGCGTAAAGTAAGAGGAGGGAGGTAAGGTGACACATTCGTGGGATACAGTGTAAATAGTTTAACAGCTTGAGTGGCCGTACAGTCCCTTGCCCTCAGTATGGAGAGCGGCTACATTGTCGCCACTATGCTTGCGTTTCCTACGGCAAATCACACGTTCGGTAATTACAATGTTTCCATGTGTCCTTGAAAAAGATGTTTATCTCATTCGGTCAGTTAGAGAGTCTCGTAAGTTAGAAATCACGGGTTCGGTTCTGGGCCACGATACACGGTCTCTGTTCTCGTGTCAGCGCTTTGGCGGATCCTGCGCGGCCAGTCCCAAGGCGAGCGAGCGCTGTCGGGACAGTCAGGTCGTCCGAACGGATCCAAGCCGTGCTGTCTTCAGTGGTCGGAAATCTCAAAAGGAAAGTACAGTTTTCACCATTTGTGCTCGTTACGTTATGTCGTCCCTACAAACACTGAATTAGCGTTCGCTGAATCACGCTGCCAGGGGAAATACGGGGTCCTCTGCTCACAACACGCCCAACAACTGGCCAAACAGACCTTGTTTTACACGTGCTTTTGTTTGAAGACACCTTACTTAATACATGTTAATGCATAGAGTAGCAGCCCTGCAACGCACGCCCTAAGGGAGGAAGCCTGCGTGACGCTCATGGTTTCCTCCTAAGGTCTTGAGCTTCCAGAACGCTACACGGTCTTCAGTGCTATGCCTGGGGGCCGTTTTAAACAGAGAAATCAACAACAAACCTTGCCACTACACAGACTGTCGCTGGTGTGCGACCTGAACCAAGAAGGCCAAACACCACCCCCTTCCCCTCAGCCGGGCACGCAGAGGCAGGCAGCTCCACCTTTTCGAGGCTCTGGGCATGGCCATGGCCGCAAGTGACGGTTCAGGCACTGTGAGCATTGATTTCGTGAGTTATAAATAAAATTGAGCAATTAAGCTGATGTAGATAAAGGGAATTTGCAAACTGTGAGATCAGCTGCGTATAAGGACGAAGTCAAGACCGTCATGGGAGGCACCGAGGAAGGCAAAGACGAATGCACTGTGGAAGCGCTGGCGGAGCTCTCCAGCGACGCTTCTGGAGCACGACCTCCCTCTGGTTTGTGGGCCGCATGGCTTACCTCCTCAGTGTGAACAGAAGATGTCCCTTTTCAGAGAGAGCCAAGAGGAGCTTTCTTAGTCAGGTGCACCTGGCCCCCTTCTAAGTGGATCGTAAAGCGGTTGGGAGCCCTTCTCAGTCTGCACCGGGGGTGGGACGGGGAACTTACCAGAAGAATTCTCTTGACGTTGGACATTCGTTACTTTTTATTTAGCATCACAGATGTATCTCAAAACAAGTCACAAATCAATGTCAACCAAAAATGGGAAGATCGACCATCATGCTTGATCCTGTTGCTTCCTAAATTGTTACCTCGTTTGTCAGAAATGTGTGCACATACTAATTCACTCTGCGTGTATATCCCACCAAGTCGTGCTCTGTAATAGAATAATCTTCCCTTACTTGAAAATGCAATTAAATACGCCGTTACGTCATAGTAGTCAACACGAAGCAGCTCATGTCTGTCGATGCTGCTCCTCGAGGACACAGAAAATCCAGACTGGGGGCAAGTGTTCCATTACGCAGCTGGACACAACATGCCCCCGAAGTTAGTGACAACCCCTGAGCATTACTCATTTCCGCCCAGTCCCTCAGTGTGCTCAGTGCTCTTCATGCGCTAGGGACCGTCCTAGCTCTCAGCAAACAGAAGGGTAACGATGCTCTCTACGGCCCCGCGGGCCTCACAGGCTGGGGCGCTTAGTGTAAACTGACTTCAGGCAGGGTTTGGGGATCATTTTCTATCGATCGTCTTTCGCGTGAGATTAAAGACTGCATACTCAGTTGAGGACTTACTTCTAATGAGAAATGCAGATTACAGTATCTGAGAATTCGGTCTTCTGCTAAAAAGAGCAGATCGGCGACTAGTGTCCACCTGGCGAAAGCACAGAATCCAGTCCTAGTCACCGTGGTCCAAGAGGAGATGGCGTCACTCTGACGTCGCGATGCTCTTCTCTCTGCCGGCAAATCCCTTCTGTTCTCCGCTCCCAGCTGCTTCCAGCCTGAGCAACCCTGAGGTCCTCCTGCGACCCTCAGACAAGATTTCCCCGTCCCCCAGCCTGGGTAATACTCAGCCGCCGTCTGTCCGGCAGGGACACAAGAGCAATGCAGGAAGCATCACACTCGTTTGTCCACAGTCATCCACGGAGCTCCCTGCCCTGGGGGGTGGGCAGTCACGGCTTACCCTCGTGCACAAAACAGCAGCGGATTCCTGTAGGTGTCCCAAAATGGAATTAAATGGTGATGATACTCAAAGCAGTGAAGACGAGCGCGCAGAAGGTCGATATTAAGATACAGCCTGAGGTTCCCTCCACTGGGCGCGATGGTAATCACCATCTCACCGGAAAGTTAATGAGGTCAGAATCGCTTCCAACGCACGCCAGCACACGTGTGGAGCAGAGATACGAGGGGGCGGAAAATCTGCTTCTCAAGAACGTTCCGATCTCCTCAGAAACTGCCAGAGTGCGTGGCAGAGACCTGGGCTCTGCCTCGATGTCTGTGGCTTCCTCTACGCCCCGAGTCGGCTTGCTCCCTCCTGCACCTTCGGGGCGATGCTGATGCGTGAGGTCCCCATTCGGAAGGAGCGGGGGGCAGCGCCTCACTGGTGAGCGGCTCTGCTCCCACTTACTGCCACAGAGCCTGGCGCCGTACGCCGTTTGGGCTCTCCTCAGAGACACACTGCCTGCCATGCATCTCCCCTGAAGGAAGCAACCCCAGCCGCCTGTGTGAAGAGTTGGCGCTGCGGGTTCCCGCGGCCCGTGGGAGAGCTGGTGCCCGGGCACTCGGTTTGAGGGGGTCCGTGGGCAGAGCAGGTGTCTCTTGACAAGCCCGCCCCCCCCCCCCGGGCTGCCACGGCACCTCACGTCCTGGAGGTCTTCATCCTTCCTCCGGACGGTCTGAGCAAGTCCACTTGCAGACGCCGGCGTGACGGACGAGTCCTTCGTCCCCGTCCACCCTGGAAAGACTCTGCCAGCACAGGACACAATGTACAGCGGCCACTTTCCGCTTACCTACTTGGCCGCATGCCGTGATCAGCCTGGGACAGAGATGATTTTACGTAATAAATATACACCAGCCCAGATTGCAAAGATGCTGCTGTCGGGCATATCCCGGGAGCTATTTTCAATATGATTTTATGCCATCACACACGAAGAAGACATGACTTTATCCCAAATTCTTTCAGAGGAAGAGTTCCCTCATCCCACGTGAAAAGTCAATTCAGATCCCGCACACGATCGTGTCGCATGGTCCACCGAGAAGATCTGGCCGTAAATTCTGACATGCAACTGAAAGGCTTGGCTGAGACCGTGAGACGAATAAGAATTTAGAAATCCAGGGGCAGCCCCTTCCTCTCTCATGGAAGAAATCGATGAGCCCAGGCCTCTGGGGACCTCCTGTGAGTGAGGCCAGGGTCTCCGTCTCCCCACCCAGCTTCCCCCGCAGTCCCCCTCTCCCCTCACAACACCCGGACAAAACCACAGCTGTCCCTAGGACCCCCCCTCTTATAAATAAAGGTGTGGCACCGGTGCGGATAGGAGAGGCGTTAACGAGTCTCACGTTATCATTCGCGATGCACACTTGTGCATTTTCCCCTTCGACCTGCACAGAAATCCAGAGACGTACAGAAGCTACGCGTGCCTACACAGGTGAGTGACAAAAACGCTCCGGGATTTGCTCGACTTCCCACAACTCGTCAGTGATGAAGTCATAACCAGAAGCCGGGCATCCTGATTGCAGCAGGTGGAGGCCGGCTGGAGAGTGCAGATGGCCAAGACAACGATTATCCCATGAATTATTAGGCAGCAGGAGAGAAACGGGGTCATCAGGTTCCGTGGACGTTTGTCTTCCCGAGGTGACCTGACTCCTGTTCTCACCAGGAGCCGCTGGTCCACCCTGACTGAAAAATTCCCAACGACCCTTTCCAATTCAACAGTGAAATTCTCCCCAAAGGGCCTGAGGGGTGACGCTTGGAGAAAAGGGTGGACAGTGTTTCCTTTTGTTCCTGGAGCAAGTTCCATTCTCAGGCCCTTTGACGACCAGAGCACGTTTTCAGTCCTCGTGGGGCTTTTGATCCTACACAACGTAGAGCCTTGGCGATTGCAAGGATTCCCAGACTCAAGCATCGCTCCCTGAGGGCTTTCCAAAAACCAGCGGTGCTGAGTTACCCGGTGGCCGAGTCCCCGCAGGAGGAAGACACTCGCCTGCGGGGGAGGAGGCTGTACAAGGACAGACGCCAGGAAAGGCAGGAAGGGGGAGCGCACGTGTACGCCCCGGCACTTGGAGAGCAGCGCTGATCTCTTTGGTGGTGTGTTGGTTTTGAATTTCATAACTGGGGTGGCAGGTCTTCATAATCCTATGGGCACTTAAACGGCACCATCTCCCTTTGGTGACCAAGGACCTCAACGCCCCTCTGACCCTTGATGGATCAAGACACAGGAACATCGACAAGGAAAAGCAGCAAAGCCGCGGACAGGTCAGTCAGTTCTGTGACTCACCGCGATGGAGAATCCCACGCAGACACACCACTACTCAGCCAGAACCACTGCCCTATCTCTACAGATGGGGCCTCGGATAAAAGTCCCCCACCCCGCCCCCTGGGAGCCCTGAGCTCCGCTTCCTTTCTAGAAGCCCCACCCAGTTCACAGCAGGGCTCTGACCCTCCCCGGGAACCTTGGGGGGGGTCTTTTCCTCCTCCATGCTTCCTCACACCGGTCCACCCGGGTCTAGGGAAACCATCATCAGTGTCTTTGCTTCTCCTTTAGGGCTGAAGGTGTTTCCTATTATCCTTCTGGGAACCCTAGATTTGAAGCTGCATCGGGGGCTGGAAATCCTGACATGACCTTCTGGGTTTCATTATTACAGTTTCGCTTGGCCTCGGGTTCAGCTGGGGGCTTGTGCTGGGCGAGCGTGCACCACGGCCAGGGACGCTGAGCTTTTGTCCCCGAGCCGTCCTGCATCACCGGCGTCCGGGCTGCTCCCCGGAGCTGCGAGGATGCTGGAGGACGTGAGTCGTGCAGCTCCCCTGCCCACACCGGGAACTGGAAGCCGAGCCCGGAGATGATGAAGCCACAGGCAGACGCTGAGCACAAGGACCTGAGTCACGTGAGAGAAGGTCCCCCTCCCCACAGCTTCGGTTGAGCAAGCGACCTCTGCTGTGCTGCAACCGCTGAGAACACGACGCACTGGGTGGCTCTATGCCGTGGGTGCTCGTGTCCCGCGCTTCTGGAGGCGCAAGTCTGAGATCGGGCATCAGCGTGGCAGGTTCTGATAGGACCCCTCCCGGTTTCAGACGGACACCCCTTCCTGTGTCCTCCCGTGGGGGCTCTCCTAGAAGGACACGGACCCCATCACGGGGCTCCACTCCCTGAAGTCATCACAGCCAGAGGCCCCGCCTCCTGACGCCCTCACACTGGGGGTGGGGACTCCAGGTATGGATTTGGGGGGCACACACATTCGGTCTCTATGAACCCGTGTGTGTGTGTGTGTGTGTGTGTGTGTGTGTGTGTGTGTTACCAGGCTCCTGGGTGTTTTCATGATTAACATTTCTATCGAAATAAAATCCGTAGCCAAGTGCACAAGCCACGTTAAGAAAACAGCTCAGTGGACTGTTGCAGAAGGAAGAGAGCCCTGTGGACGCCGTGCACACCCGGAAAGAAGGCTGGCCCTTCCAACACGAGAGGAGCTTCTGCAGGGACCCCCGGAGAGCCCAGCTGCTCCCCCTTCCCCCTCGCAGCCAGCTCTGACGAGGAGCACGCGGGAGGCCACGGCAGAACTGGTCACTAGGTTCGGTGACTGGCATCCAGGAGTCACCTATAGGACCAACCTAGGGACCCGCCTGTCGAACACAAGAAATGACGCCCCCATGTGAGAGTCCTCGGCACTTCGGTAGACGGGAAGGAAAGCCACGGGGGGGGGGGGGGGGGGGGGGGGGCTAAGTGCAGTCCGGGAGGAGCCAGGCTTAGCCTGGGGAAAGAAAACATGGCGGCCGGTTGGCCAGGCAGTGGGGCAACGGCATGACCTTAAGTTGATACTCGGGTTGGTACTTACTAATTACAAACGCTGTGACATCTCCCTTGCAACACTATCAGATAATTGCCCACGTTTTAGTAAAGTTTTTTAAAACCTACACGGTGAAGCTCGGGCCGCCTTCTCACGGCCACTCTTGGATTGAACACATACTTATTTATCAGCAGGAAACAGACTTTCATCTCCCTTCACGGCCAGGAGCACTCCGAGGCGACATGTAATTAGACTGTTCGTGTTCTAAGCTCTGGGAGTTATTGTCCTGAACTGGGCTGCATTCAGCACCCCATCCCTCCCTGCGTGCTGGGGAGGCACGTCCACACAGGCCCGCCGTCATTATTTGGAAGGAGGAAAGACTAAGATCAAGCTGAGTAGCCTGAGCTTTGGCTGGAAAGATGCCCGTGGCTTTAAGACAGCGCGTATAGACAGCTCCCCGCTCAGGGAAGCCCTGGGGTGGGGGAGAGGCTTACCAGCACACACACGTCCCCTCCACCCCCTGTACACCTGAAAGAGTTGGGCAACAAAGTCCTCCCAGCTCTCAGCCACGGGTCTGTGACCAGCCAGTGACAGGTCCAGAACGCGGGTTCAAATCTGCTCCCAGAAGGAATCCCCAGCTAACACGGTATGTGGGCTGCATTCGTGTAAAATCACTTCCATTTCAAGAAAAAAAAGGTTCTTGTAAAAAAAGAAATATCATCCTGTATCTCTCTTCCTGTGCCAGCCTTGTCCTCCTCAGCTCACTCAAGATCTAGCTGCACAGGTCTTGCTCTTGCCCCCCGCGAGGCGTCATTACATCCGGGCTGTGCGCCGGCGATCTCATACAGACGCAGGAGCCTGACGCCGGCGCTGGCGTGAAGTGGAAAGTGGAGCCCGAAGTCCTTGGGGGCAGAGCCCGCGGGTCACACAGGGTGCAGGGGGACACCCAGAAAGGCGACTCTCCACACCCCGGCTCATCGCACCTACAGTCCCTGGTGGGTATTGCATTCCCGCTGACTGCACGCTTTAGGCGGAAATTTAGACATTTGCCTAAACGCTTATTGTGCTTCCATGGCGGGCTTTGAAAGACCCATTCCATGCCACGAGCAAACAACCCGTTACAGGCTTATCCTTGTTTTAATGACTCAAAAAGGCAATCTGACAAAACCAGCTAAATCTGTGAATGTTTTCATCCCCATGTCGGAAATCCCTTCCGCAGATCAGAATCGCGTCCATGAGACCCAAGTCCCTTGTTCCTGTCTGGTTGGGATTAGTATAAAATTACTAAATAGCAACCCTTATCACTCCAATTATTTCAATTTAAATCTAGGGAGACATTAATTTGTTCACAATAATATGGCAGATCTAAAATATGAGATGAGTGGCCTCAGAAGATGCTGGGCAGGGGTGGAAACGAGTATTTAATGATTCAGCACAGGGTCTGCCTGACCTTTCTTCCCCTATAGACGCTTCATACCTCTATGGGAATTAAAAAAAAAAAAAAATGGGCTGGTAACATGCTCCTGAGCACAAGGTGTAGGATTATCATCTTGCTTTTCGGGGAAAATGTGATGGTGTCATGGTCCCATCTTGTACAGGATAAGTGCAGGCTGATTGACAAAGTGATTTCTGTGCTTCCAAGAGGCAGAGAGAGCCCAGCACTGGGCCGTAACTTCCATCCCTCAGAACCGTCGCGCACATGCGTTTTTGCAACGATGCCCACCTCTGAAATAGCCATGATTGCTTGGAAATGGAGGTCACACGGCTGAAATTACCAGTGCTGTTCCCCCTGCAAAAGATGTCCGTAAAGTAGTAAGAAATCCTGAAAGCTGGAAACACAGCTGGTGCTCAGGCTGGACACAGGCCCGGATGGAGGGACAGCACGGTGGCTCGGATCACTGGCTCAGTCCCGCATCCCAGGAGAAAACACGACACTAATTTCCAGACGAAAGCCGTCTTGCAATTGTCAGCTCTATTTCTGAAAACAGGGGCGGACGCTGTTGTCTCACTGGTGTGGGTATCCACTTAGCTTATGTCCCGCGCACCACGCCTCCTGCCCCGGAGAATCGTGTGAAGTGACAAAGAACGGGATCTTCGTTCCCGTCATGCACTGAATGAGTCTGTCTCCGAGAAGCCGGACTGTCCCCCGGAGCGAACGATGCAGCTCATGGGCGGGGAAGAGGGAGCCGACCCGTCAGAGCCCCCTCACCGCAGAGGCTGCTGATGGGCCACGCAGGCAGTAAGCGGGGGTCCCGGCGAGTGTCCCGTGTGCGGTACACCCCCGGGCGCTCTGCCGGAGGGTCACGCCCTGCCCCAGCGTGCAGGACTGAAATGCTCGCGTGGCAGTCACCACCCCTGGGCTCCCGGCCGTGACGCCAGCTTTTGTGCATCAACGTGAGGCAGGCCCAGGTGGCCGGTAAGACATTATTTTGGGCGCTGTCTGTGAGGATGTTTCCGGAAGAGATCGGCGTTTTGGTCAGGAAACGGAGGGAACAGGTGCTCCCTCGCTGGTGTGCACGGACTCCCTCACCCATTGTGAAGGGCTTGCACAGAACATGGTACAGAACAAGCCAACTCTCTCTTCTCCAGCGGGAGCATCTGCCTCTCCTGCCCTCAGACGTGCACGCTCCTGGCTCTCAGGCCTCTCGGCTCAGACAGACCGAGTTAAACACCACTGGCCCTCCTCGGACTCGCACTTGCCGACAGATGGTAGATCGTAGCCCGTCTCGGCCTCCAAAACCGCATGGGCCTGATCCATAACAGATATCCTCTCTACCCTCACCCACGGCCGTCTGTGTCCTACCGATTCTGCTTCCCGAGAAACCCTAGCCTAAGACACTGGCCTTTGGTGTGACCATCACCACAAGAGACAAACAAAAGGGGGCACTTCTATCTGCCCCCAAACCCCAGCCAAGATGTCAGATCAAGCCAATATCACACCCTGAGGGGTGGGCAGCAGAGAGCAGCGCTTAGGGCCGGAATCAGACACCTAAAACAGGGGCGCCTGGAGGGCTGCTTCGGGGAAGCGTCTGCCTTTGGCTCAGGTGGTGATCCCGGGGTCCTGGGATCGAGTCCCAGGTCTCTGCTCAGCGGTGAGCCTGCTTCTCCCCCTGCCTGCCACTCTCCCCCTGCTTGTGCGTGCACACTCTCTCTCTCTGTCAAATAAATAAATAAATCTTAAAATAAATAAATAAAGACCTAAGCCAGAGTCGTCTCACTTTTCCCGTAAACAGTCCATGTTCCAGGCTTGCGGACTCCCCGACCTCTGCCGCAGGTATTGGACTGTGCTGCGCAGCTGAAAGCAACCAGACCACCTGCCAAAACACATGTGTGGCCCGAAGGACTCAGGGCGATGGCCTCCATCCTGTCGCACTTAGCCGGCAGGGCTGGATTCGGGAGGCTGGCCGCAGACCTGCATGGGGGTGAGCGGGGAGCGGCCGGCCTGACCCCTTGCTGCCGGGGCGTCCGCTGCATGGTGTGTGCCGTCCACCTGCTGAAGGCATCTTTCCCGCGCCGGACAGAGAGGAGAATGAAACCGTCCACATGCGTCCACACGGCACACGCATGTCCAGTTACCACTCGCCCCAGGGCGACAACACCCTGATGCCCTCAACATGACGGTCTGGTAGAAATCCGGTGCCAGCCCCGGAGGTCATGCTACTCAGACAGGCAAGCAAGGGGAGGCCCGTAGGCTGCCGGCCCCTGGGAGAAGGAGAGTCTCCGGCCTCGGTGTCCCTGTCCACAGGGTGACCGTGATCACAGTCCCTCGCCAGGGGCTGTCATGAAAATGACTTCAAGTGCTTAAAGGACTGAGAATCTACCGGGCACCGTCTGTCTGTTCAGTCCTTGTTGTTGTCAAATATCTAAGACAAGTCCATGAAAGGAGAAAAAATGCCAATAAACAATTTTAAAGGCAAGAAGAAATAGAAAGAAAGAAAGAGAGAGAGAGAGAGAGAGAGAGAAAGAAAGAAAGAAACCTAGACTCGAGTCCCTGGCATGTCCTCACCACCCAGGCGAGCAGAGGATTGGCCACGGCGACGGTCTCTGGGCTCTGAGCATGCGCAGCTGTACTTACTGGCTGGTGACGTTTGTGCAAAGCTTTTTTTTGCTGTGACGTGTCACACCACCGAGTGATCCCCAGGTCTCTGCCCTCAAGGCATCACACACCCATCTTATGGGAATGGCCCCCACAGGCCCGGCCTGGGTGTCCCCAAACCAGGGTTACCGGCCACTGGAAACACGGGAGGCCGGTGGGATCGTCAGTCTGCTTCGTTCCGGTGGAGATGGGGGTGCAGCTCCGGGTCCCCCGCCAGCTGAGAACCCCACGGTGCTTCCGTTAACCGCCTGAGCAGAGACGCGATGTAACACATTCAGGATCTCAAAGAGAAGGAAGGTCGGCCGGGGTCGGGCGGTGATAATAAACCACCTGAGCCGGACCCGGCGGGAAGCGTCTTCGATTCTCGCGGACCCGAGCGCAGAGGAGCTTCCTTCTCCTGACCGGCCAGCGGGGCCGGCCCGACGTGGCAGGTGCGGGGCTCGGTTTCCCCCACGAGACCTCAGGGCTGCCAGTTCTCCGGTGCGGGGTTCACGGCGGGTTTTCCGAAGAGCCCGGAGGAGCCGGCTCCGTAGCCTCGGGCCTGACCCCGCAGCCCCCACGCCCACTTGCGGGCTGACAACCACGTGAAACCCCCACACTCGCTCCATGGAGCAGGGGGCTCGCTGCCTCTGCCCTGGTCGCCTTCTGAAACGCATCCTCAGAAGGGCCGGATGTGAAGAAAACGGGCGGTCTCCTGCCCCTGAGCGCCTGTTTCAGGGGCTTTACCGTGGAAGGACAGAGAGCCGCTCACCGACCGCACCCGGGAGCCCCGCGGCCAGCCAGCCAAGGTCATGGTCTGCAGCGGCAGCCTGTGGTCCCCTGCCTCCACTCTGTGGGCCCCCAGGGAAGCAGCCCACGAGGGGCAGGGCTGAGGGCACCCCTCATCCTAACCCTGGGCCCACTTCTTCCAAGAGCTTCTGACTGCCCGGCTCTGAGACCTGCAGAGCAAGCGACCCCCTAGTGCAGCACGTAAGGGACACACGTACCCCACGCACGCCCCACGAGAGCCTGCTCACGCGAAAACCCCCGCTGTGTGCAAACGGTGTGCTAAGCCCGAGTGGCCGGAATGCAGGCGCGTGGCTGGGCAGCAGCGAGGAAAGCCCACAGACTAGGTCAGGAAGGAAGGACAAGCAGGTTGTGACGGGCCACAAGGCGCCAGAGATGCCACAGGCAGGACTGCAGGAGACACGTTCACTGGGCCTGGGGAGCACGGCGTGGCTGGCCGCTGCCCTGTGTGGACAGGGGAAGTGAGTGGGGGTCGGCTGCGGAGAAGAGAGGAGGGCAGGGGTCCGGTGTGGACAGCGGGGGTGGGATCGGGTGTGGACAGCGGGGGTTTGTGGGTGTCGGGTGTGGCCAGCGGGGTGAGTGGGGACCAGACTATCAGCACAGGACTTGTGGTACATCCGCCCGCCGTCCCTGCAGAAAGACGGCTTCAGCCTTCGGAACGGCACCATGGATACGGGCTGTCGCCGCCGCCCGCCCTGGGGAACCTCACGCTGGGCTCCGCAGAGTCCGCGCTCCGGAATGCGTTCCCGCGGCCACACAGCGGGGGCGGGCAGCACACAGTAGGGACTCCCCCGTCGCCGAGTGACTGAGCCCAGAAAAAAGAAATCACCCACTTTCCCCATCAAGCCAGGCTGCTGGCTCGCTACGTCGTTATCTCGTTGCAAAAATAGCCCATAAATATGAAGAGACGTGGCACCACTGGGAACGTGGGGGAAAATGTTGAGAGGTGACTCGTGGTTGTTTCCATAAATAACAGAGGTGCTTCCGCTCACACTGGGTTGAAAGGAGGGCGTGCGAATCGTGGGTGTGATTTGTGCGGCCGAAATCTGTGCCACGCATGAATCGTGGCGCGCGACTTCTCCCGCGGACTCCGTCCGCTCCAGGCTCGCAGGAGGAACACAGTCTCCCGCAAGCCCCGCACTCAGCGCGCTGGAGGAGGGATCGACGCGTTCTCAGGAGCGCTCGGAGCCAGCAAGAGACAAGAGGCGGCGCGGCCGCGGTCGGGCCTGGAGTCGGGGCGTCAGGAGCTACGTGGCGCAGAGGCCTCCCTCCAAATCCTGTTTTGTTGTTTTCCGTAATAAGGCTCTGCTTGTCTCTCGCTTGTTTGCTTGTTCGCCCTCTGAAAACCCATCACGCTCAGTAATTCCTGGAGGATGCATTAGAATGATGAATCATAACTAATCCTAACGGCACCAAACCTGAGACACGAACAGAACATTTTTCCAAATATGTGCACGTACAGGGCTTTGTCCCTTCCTTCGTGCTTAATAAAATGCAGCCGTACCGCATACATTATAGAGCAAGTCTGCTGTCTTTTTAACAGGCTGTGGCAGACGGCCCTGTCTTCCCATCCCCAGATTGGTGTGCACGCTCACATGCGCACACACGTAATGCCATGTCAGTGGGTCCACAGCCTGTATTTTGCATTTTACGTGTTGGTCTGCTCTCTCCCCCTGCGACCCCGACATCCACTAGTGTCCTCCGGACCCCACCCAGCGATCTCCTCTAGCAAACCCAGTGAGCAACCTGGTATATCCATTCACGATTTTCTCCACGCTGCTTTAATTACGACCACTTCGACTTCCAGGTCTGCGTACTCACACTGCTGTGTCACACTGGCTTCAAGGGTCTGGGACCAATATCTTCTTTACAAAAATGGACTTATTCTGTCCATATTTATCTTGACATTATTCACTCAATAGCAATCTGCAGATCGCCCACTAGATTCGTTGTCAGACCTCAAAAGCACGTTGAAAGACTACAGGATAGCGGCCCCTGGGTGGCTCAGTCAGTGAAGCGTCTGCCTTTGGCTCAGGTCATGACTCCAGGGTCCTGGGATCCAGTCCTGCATCGGGCTCTCTGCTCAGCAAGGAGTGTGCTTCTCCCTCTGCCTGCCTCTCTGCCTACTTGTGTGTGTTCTCTCTCTCTCTCTCTCTGACAAATAGATAAATAAAAATCTTTTTCAAAAATTAAAGATTAAAAGAAGAGTCTGTATGGTATCACAAGGTGTATTTGCCCTTCCCGATGAGCACGCGTGTCTCCGAGGGCAGTTCCGGTCGTCACGAACAATACTGTCACGGACATCCTTGCTCATGGAGCCTTCGCTACGACGGTGCCTCGGTGAGCTCCAGCTGCGGAAGACGGCTGCTGGGTAACGGGGCACAGGCAAGTTCGATTTGGGTAGGATTTGGTAACTTATTCTAAAACAATCATCCCAACAATGTACGTTTCTGGCAACGACGTCTACGCGCGCCTTCTTCCGCGTGTTCCTGGCAGCAACGAGCATTACTGCTGTTTACTATGTTTACCTCGCTGGTAGGGATTAAGCGATATTGCTATTTTGATCAGAATTTCCCCGTCTACTCGAGGCATGGAACATTCGTGCGTCTGTCTGCTGGTCATTTGCGAGTCCCTCTTCCGTGACCTAACTCACACCTTTTGCTTGTGTTTCTATTTTGTGACTTGCTTTTTCCTTTGAATCTGTAAAAACTCTTCGTGGGTGATCATACATTAGCCCCTTGCTTCTCATCTGTGTTCCAAGTATGTCTTTCCACCCCGCTAAGTTTTCACTGACCTGGTTGGTGGCGTTCTTTGTCAGGCTTGAACGTTGTTTTTCACGACTCTGATGGTCTGCTACCGGCGGAGACATTATCTCGAAACTCCACGTAGGAATGTACTTTGGGATTTTTTTTTTTTAATCTTAGGAGCGCAATGTGGTTTGCTTATAACCCTTAATTCATGAAAGAGTCTGAGCTTTGTTTTCTGAATGCTCCTCCTGCATTTATTGACTTGGGTATTTGGGTACGTGGCCACACTCCCCTGTCCAGTGCTCAAAGCACAACAGGTCTGCGACAGCAAGCTCTCTCCTCCCTGTGCCCTGCTTCTCCTCACCTCAAGGAGCTTCCATTCCGCACGCCATGTTCCATCGTCTTGACCTTCCTCTTCGCATGCTTACCTGCCCCTTCTCACTGTGCTGTGGACTGCACTGCGCCCCCCCCCCACACACAGGGCCCCACGTCCACACGGTGCAGCCCTCACACGTTCTACGCCAGAGACCGAAGCTCTAGGGGAGTGCTAAGGTAAAATGAGGTTCTGAGCACGGAGCCCTGGGCTAGTACAAGGGCTGTTTTCACTAGAAGAGATGAGACACACACACACACCCAGAGGGACGACCACATGAGGACTCAGGGCGAGACAGTGTCTACGCAGGAGGAGGGAGGACCCACCTCCGTCCACACCTGCCTCCCTGACCTCCAGCCTCCGGGACCAGGAGTTTGTGGCAGTCGGCTGCGGAAGCCTCCTGTCTGCGGGAGCCTGTCGGGGCGGCAAGCAGAGTAACACACCGGGAAGGGAAAATGTATTTTGTGTAGAACGTCCAGAACGCACTCTCTGTGTATAGAACGTTTCTGTATAGAAAACATGTTCTGTATAGAATGACTCTGGGTGTCTAGAATGTACCTTACTATGTCAGGTTTATTATTATTCAGGTTTATTATCCCTAAAGCTCTGGGGACTTGGGGTTTTCCCCGGCGCTGTGGGGCAGGGTTTCCCCCAGTTGCTCCCCGTTCACGCGGGCTGCCCCACCGTCCCTTCCTGATGGGATGAGACCTCGTTTGCTGCCCACAGCTTTGCCCACGGATGACCGGGGCTTAGTCCCATGCCTCCGCGCGTTGACGAGGTGACACCAGCTGTGCCTGCTTCGGGTCACACACGTTTCCTTCCTCTTACCTCAACGACTGTGCAGTTTCACTCCTTCTTGGCAGTTTTGAAGGGTTTCATTTTCTCAAAAAGTCCCGACAGAGCTTTGTTTTGGAACTGACGTACACATACGGGAATTTTGGAAGAACTGATTTTTTTTTTTTTTTTTTTTTTGCAGTTTATTCCATTCCCCCATTTCCCTCAACCCCAGCCCCTGGCAACCGCTTCTCTACTCGGTTTCCACGAGGGTTTTGCTTGGTTTTGTTTTTCAGATTCCACTTAGAATTGAGGCCATGCAGTATCTTTGTCTTTCTCTGACTTACTTCACACAGCATAATGCCCTCAAGATCCATCCAGGTTGTTGCAAATGGCAAAATGTTCTCCTTCCTCTGACTGAATAATATTGCACTGTGTATACACCACATCTTCTTTATCCCTCGTCCTGTGATGGGCCCCTGGGCTGCCCCCACAGCTCAGCTACTGTCAATACTGCGGCACTGAATATGGAATTTTTTCAATATGGTGTTTTCGTTTTCTTTGGATATACTCCCAGAAGAGGGTTTGCTGGACCGTAGGGTAGTTCTATTTTTTTAACTTTTTAAGAAACTTCCAGAACTGTTTTGCAGCGGCCGCACCAGCCTGCATTCCCACCAGCCGTGCAGGAGGCTCCCCTTGCTCCGCATCCTCGCCAGCACATGTTGTCTCTGGTGTTCCTGATTCTAGCCTTTCTGACAGGGAGTTCGGATTTGCACTTCCCTGAGCATTTTTATCTGCAAACCATATATCTGATAAGAAGTTAATATCTAAAATGTAAAAGGAGCTCCTGCAACTTAATGGCAAAAATACCAAATAGCTCGATTTAAATAAATGAGCAAAGAATGTGAAGAGATAGTGTTCCAATGAAGTTCCAGTGGTGTATGAAAATAATTGGTTTTATTACAGTGAATATTTCATTCTTCCCTTCCAAGAATTGAAGGAAGACATCTTTAAATTTTGGCAGACCTCTTTTTGAAGATTTCTTCTAATATTTAAAATTTTCTTTATCAAGTCCCTCTGGTTTACATAGATTTATTACATAAATCTATAAATGTATTTATAGATTTATATATTTATTTATTACGTAAATAAATAAATTATGTAAATTGATTAATTTACATAGATTTATTACTAAAAATGGTTGTTAATTCTATTGTAAATTGAATGATTTTTTCCTCATTTCTGTCTCTAGATGTTTAGTTTAAAGAAATGCTATTGATGAGTGCGTATTTATTCTGAATACAAACAGGCTGATATATCTTAATTCTAGTTTATTTTTAACAAGACCCTCTTGAGTATGTTATCCATAAAATTATAAAATCAGCACAAGTAGAGGGTGTAAATCTCTTTCTTATTTTAATTTGAATGGTTTCCCTTTGTCTTGCTGCTGTTATTAGAAAATTTCCGTAAATAATAATGGCAGTCATGACAGGACCAGTGTCGTTCCTGGTTTTAATTGAAATTCTTTTAGTATTTTTCCTGCTTAGATGAAATTCATGTTTTGTTTTTGTTTTTGTTTCTTCTAGTTTTTTTTTTACTATGTGCAGTTAGCCAGCATAGAGTACATTACTAGTTTTTGACGTAGCTCAGGGATTCATCAGTTGCGTGTAACACCCGGTGCTCATCCCACACGTGCCCTCCTCAATGCCCGTCACCCGGTCACCGCCTCGCCTCACCCCGCCCTTCTGCGACCCTCGGTCTGTTTCCCGGAGTCCAGAGTCTCCCTTGGCTGTCTCCCTCTCTGATTTCTTCCCCTGTGGTCCTCCGTGCTATCCCTTACGCTCCTCGGCGCTATTCCTTACGCGCCACAAATCAGTGAGACCATGTGGTGATTGTCTTTCTCCGCTTGACGTATCTCGCTCAGCAGAATCCTCTCCAGTCCCGTCCATGTCGATGCAAATGATGGGTGTCCGTCCTTTCTGACGGCGGAGTCAGACTCCGTTCTGTATATGGGCCACATCTTCTTCATCCACTCGTCTGGTAAAGGGCAGCTCAGCTCCTTCCACAGTTTGGCTGTTGTGGACATCGCTGCTATGAACACTGGGATGCAGGTGCCCCTTCTTTTCACTATGTCTGTATTTGGGGGGTAAATACCGAGTAATGCACATGCTGGGTCATAAGGCAGCACGGAGGACTCTCCACACTGTTCTCCAGAGCGGCTGCACCAGCCTGCAGTCCCACCCCCAGTGTAGGAGGCTCCCCTTTCTCTGCATCCTCGCCGGCATCTGCAGAATCCTTTCTTGATAAAAACTCTCCGTCATGTAGGGAATAGAAGGTACATATGCCCACATCATACAAGCCAGCTACAAAAAGCCCACCAAAAATATCATCCTCAATCTGGAAAAACCGAGAACTTTTCCCTCAAGGCCAGGAACACAGCAAGGGCGCCCACTGTCACCACTGTTGCTCAACACAGTACTAGAAGTCCGAGCCTCTGCAAGCAGACAACAAAGAGAAATGAAAGGCATCCGATTCGGCAAAGTGGAAGTCAAAGTCTCACTCTTCGCGGGTGACATGACGTTCTATGTGGATAACCCAAAAGACTCCACCAAATTTATTTCAATAGATCTACATAGAATATTTAATTAAGTTTTCCGACCCAACCTAATATTACGATTTCTCATTATTAATCTTAAACACTTTTGCTCATTTTCGCTCCTTAATCAGCCTTTGAAAAGTTTATCAAAGTCCATAATTTTAAAGGAAATCACACTTTCCTCAAAGCTTTCTCCACTCCATTAATTTGCGCTTTTTAATTAATAATTCCCCTTTCCTAATTTTTTAGTTATTTTGCTATTTCTTTATTAAATTTATCAAGATTGATATTAAGTTCTTCTACAGGGCTTTTTGTCTTCACCAGTGATGTGATTTTAAGGGTGTACGTTCCCCTGAGTATAGTTTTTGGTGATTTGCATTGGACTTGGTAACGCAGCAAATCTCAGTTTCGGGTTTTCTTTGATCTAGGGTTTACCTAGCATCACATGGCTTAATTTACTAGTCCTTAAGGAGTATTTTTTTAAATTGTTTTCTTTTGGGGGGGGGAGCTTCCTCACATCTCCTTGATATGTGAGAGAAGTAAAACTCTATATTGTTTTTCAGAGTCCATAGTCTCTCATGGTTCACCTCCCCTTCCAATTTCCTTCAACTCCTTCTCCTCTCCATCTCCCCATGTCCTCCATGCTATTTGTTATGCTCCACAAATAAGTGAAACCAGATGATAATTGACTCTCTCTGCTTGACTGACTTCACTCAGCAGAATCTCTTCCAGTCCCGTCCATACTGAGGGGTTTGAAGTGGCGGGGGTGGGAGGTTGGGGTACCAGGTGGTGGGTATTAGAGAGGGCACAGATTGCATGGAGCACTGGGTGTGGTAAAAAAATAATGAATACTGTTTTTCTGAAAATAAATAAATTAATTTAATTTAAAAACAAAAACTCTATATTGTAAGCAAAGGTGAGTTTTGCCACACCTTACTTGTAGGTACACATATTCCTGACTGGGGCAGAATTTGCCAGCCAGAACAGTGTCCTACAAGGAACAGCTGCTAAAGTGTGGAGTTGACTGCATGAAGGGTCAGGGCTGCCGGGGGAGCACACACACGTTAGCACCCTGACTTTCCCAAAGGAAAGCAGGTGCCTCCGATTTCAGCTTTTAGCACCCCACAGCTGTGAGGTCGGGAGGGCATCACAGCAAGAACCTATGGCAGGAGCACATCAACTACTACTTGTAATTTAACAAACATTATTACACCCTACACATCCTTAAGTCAGGAGACCTTTGTCAGAGATTCCCGTCACGTTTGCTCCCAGAGCGCCGTGATTTCTGCAGCGTCCTCATACCTACCACTGAGTGCGCGCCCACGGCAGCTCTGCGAGCCACTTCCTGTCCTTCACAGCTTCTTGCTAAGGACGGAGAGAAGAGATGGGTCCCTGAGGGGCTCTCCTAGGACGCTGAGCCCGCTGAGACCCGCACCCACCATGCCCACCTCGCTAGATGCTAGGGGCCTCCTCTCCTCACAGCAAACCAGCGCCGTGCCCGCACTGCGGGTGTGCATGCATCCGGGTGTTTTCCCAACGTGGAAATGGAGTTGCTCACGGGGACAGCCACTATCAAAGGAGCAGAAGAGAACAAGGCTGGTGACAAATGCAGAGAAAGGGGAGCTCTCGTGCGTTGATGGTGGGAAGGAAAACATGGACAGCCACCCTGGAAAACAGTACGGAGCTTCCTTAAAGAGTTAAAAGTAGAGCTACCTACGACCTAGCGATTCCACTTCTGGGTACTTATTCAAAAGAATTTAAATTAAAATCTCAAAGACGTATCTCCCCCCCACATTCCTCGCGCCATGACTCCCAACAGCCAAGATAGAGAAGCAAACCACACGTCCAGCGAAGGACGATGCAGAAGGAAAATGTGCACGTACGCATGATGGAATATTATGCTGCCTTGAAGAAGGGGGGGACTCCTGCCATCTGTGAACCCCACAGTGAACCTAGAGGACACCATGCTGACTGAAATTAGGCAAACACAAAGAGGCAAATATGGTGATTCCACTGATACGAAGTATCTGAAGGAGCAGAAACTGTAGCAAGTCAGTTGCAAATGACGAGGGGCGGAGGAGGGGAGAATCGGTGTCTCCTGGGGACTGAGGTTCGATTTGGCAGGATGAGTAAGGTCTGTAGACCGATCACACAACCATGTCAATATGCTTAACAGGACGGAATTAGACAAGTAAAAACTGTTAGCGCGGTAAACACCCTGTTCCGTGACTTTTGCCACCGTAGAAATAAACGGAGCTCGGAGATCCAAAGCAACGCCTCGATTACAAAGTATATGAACTGTGAACTCAGAGGTATTTTATCGACACAAACATGCGGGGACAAAGCTAAGACAAGCGTGTAGATCAAATGAAGAGATGTGGTGAGTCGGCAAACGCGACTGTGGTCACTCCCTGAGATTCTGTTCCAGCCCGAGCGCCATCACATTCACGAAACTCCACCACAAAGAACTTCAGTAATTTCTCCACAAACGTGAGCATCATTGGTCATCACGTGTCAGACCTTGTACCTAGTTCTCTCGGTGTTACTTTAATTGGGTATGAATTAGATTAAATGACCTTTTATGTATCTTCTTGTTGTTTTTATTTTTAAATTCTCCTTCACTGCGTACTAAATTCATGAAAAAATACGTACTGTTAAAAAATATACACATATGAGGTCTTTATTTAAGTTGAGGCCACAGTGTCAGGGCATCAGAGATGGCCCCAGGGAGACAGGACCTGGTTCTATGAGAGCAAACCCGCCCTCAGAATCCACTGCTTACCTGTTACAGGTTCCTTCTCATAGAGCAGCCCCGGCACTGCAGTGACATTCAGTAAGTGAGCTTCGTCCGCATGACGAATGACACCTGCCGACACAGAGTCGGTGTCACGGGTTGGCTGACCGTAGCTGAAGCGAGCGGGACAGACAAGCAGCGCCGGGCCAGCCACAAAGCCCAGGCCGTCCCTGGGTGTCCGCAGGCTCCCACAGCAGGCTTCTCCTAGGTGCAGAAGTACGGAGCCTGCCCTACCCTATGACCCAGCAATTCCACTTCTGGGCATTTATTCAACAGAACTGAAATCAGGATCTCAAAGAGCTATCTGCGCAACTGTGTTCACCACAGCAGTAATCACAATACCCACGATGTGGAAACGGGGTACCGTGTGGAGGGCGCGGACCTGCACGGCCCACGGGGGCCACAGTGCACACCGAGCCCGCCCTCTTCACGCGCCTCCTAACCCTCCACAACCCCTGATTTGCTCGCTGGTCACCCTGTGCTCCGAGCCCTCTGGCCCTGACGCCAGCAGGAGCCAGCGTGATGGGCACGCTCGGTGACTAGCTCGCCACGCTCCAGAAAGAGGACAGCGCCCAGACCAGTGTGTCTGCCTGACAGGTGGGGGTGGGGGACAGACTCAGGAGAGCTCCCGGGGCTGGCGGGCGCCCCCAGGGACTGCGGCTCTCTAGGCCTCCTGCTATGAATCCAGGGCAACACCCTCGACCGAGAACAAACCAGCGCCAAGAAAAGGAACTCCCGTTTGTTGAGAAACAGGGACCAGCCCCTCTGGTCCCCAGGGCCCCCTCGCCCGACCCTGCCATCCCGCTCGCCTGCCTTGCTCAGAACACCTGCTTTCCGCACCAGGGCCATCTCCACGGGACGCCTGGGACAAGGAGGGGTGTCTCCGGTGAGCTCTGGTTCTCCACGAATCTGGAACCTCCCAAGACCCTTAGAGACTCTGCGCAGAGGTCACTCCACCTCCCAGGACCCGCACGGGGAAAACCATGAACAACCAGCAGAACTCCTGCTGTCGGAGAACTCGGGCTGCTCCCTCTGCAGTGGGAACCTTCAGCTGCCCTGAATGGCCACGCTCCGAGCCAGAAATCAGGATCCGAAACTGCCATGTTTAGCTACTGTGTGTCATAGAGCGGCCTTTCGGGAGCTCACCAGCGGCTGCTACGTCTATCAGATCTAACGACCTCTAAATAGAGTCATGTTCTGCGGCAAAGCTTCGGTTCTGTGACTCTTCTAGCCTTTTACGGTCCTTTAAAAAACACTGAGATATCAGACTGCATCTACCCCATACACATAACTCAAGGTTTAATTGGAGTGAGACTAATTATTCCCACTTAGATTGTGCAGATAATGTAATATGCGGGCTGCCCTTTCTTAGAATGAAAGATTTATAGATCATTTTAATGGCATTTTAATCATTCCGTTCTGTTTTTTTAATTCAGCATATTAATTTGCAGAGACATACTGGCAGCATTTAGAATGTCCACGAACGTACAGTGAAACATAAAAAAGGCCCTTGCATTATTCATTCGTCTGTACAGCAGAGCGGGACCGACCGCAGCTCGTACGTGGGGCTAATATGGAAACGCCCGTGATTCGTACTCGGGGTCCGCAAGCGAGCGGCTTGATGAAAGGCTAATTTTTATGTATTATTGTTATTATTTGTCTGGAGAAGGAGGAGGAGGTCCGGTCGGTATTTCATGTCATTGGCTTGACGGCCCCTCTCGGGCACTACGCGAGGGAGCTCTGTGTGTGTTTGCTGCTTACTTGGATTTTGCAGAAATAGAGTCGAGTGCTAAGAAATGCCCAAAACACACACGCACACACACTCACACGCACACACTCACACACACGTACACTCACAGACACATACACACACACACACACATGGGAAAGATGAGAATAAGGAAAGAACAAGAGAAAGAAAAGGCCTATGAGGGGCAGGACGAGATCGACCGAGGGTCCCGTGGCCTCTGCTCTCACAGCAGCAGGGGGACGGCGCTGTGCCCTGATGGCGGGCCTGGGGACGGTCTGGGACTGAGGGAAAGGAGGGAAGAGCTCGGGGCGGGAGGAGCCGCGATGTCCCGCCGGCCGGCTCGGCCTTTGCAAAGTGTGTATCTTTATCTGTGAAACGTTGCCTCCTCCTGGCTGAGCTGTGTGGGCCCAAAGGAGCGAATCCGCCCCCCCCCCCACCCCGCTGCCTCCTGCTGCAGAAGCGGCGACTGGGCAGGGGTGCGGGGCTGCGAGCCAGGCCCAGGGGGACGGTGCACGTGCCTCCCGTGCGGGGGAGGGGCTGGGATTAATGTTCCTCGGAACACGCAGGAGAGGAGAGGTGGCAGCTCCTAAGAGCCCCGCCTAAACCCACGGTGCGGGGACCAGCTGCATGTCAGTCCCCCACTACATCGGGGAAAACATCCTTAATGCGCACAGAGCCCTGAACGAATCCGGTGTCTCCTCGGGTCTTGAATTTGACCAACAACACTTCCTCGTCATGCTTCTGACCGGATCAGCACAACCTCCGCATGTGGAAAGTATAAGTTTTATGGAAATGCCCCTGTGGTGGAGGGAAGCAATTTAAGTTCGAGATGAAAGTGAGTAAATCAACAGTATGGGGGGAGGGGAAACCCTTATCAGCAAAGGAAATGTACAAAAATTCTCCTTGAGACTGTGAGACGGAGCAAGGTTAAAGCCAGGCAGCCCCATCTGTCTGACAGGCTGGCTTGATAAATGAAACCAGAAAAGGTTAACTATAATGTGATCCAGTGTGGCTCGTCCCTCCTGAGAGAATCCTAATTGCTCAGAGCACTTACACTAACCTAATTACTTCCAAGCCTGGTGATTTCTGGTGTCTGTTGATGTGTCAGAATGTGTAGACACTGCCAGGTGGTTTTTTTTTTTTTCTTTTTAAATAAAGTACTGATGGTTGGACGATAAAAGTTATAGGAAATCTGTTGCTGGATAGGGTCCTACGTGAGCAACTTTGCCCAGCATAATGCCCAGATCCCGCCTCGTGTCCAAGGGCAGCATCCGCCAGCCCCCGCTGCTCCAAGGAAAGAGCATCCCCCAAATCAGGCTGTCCCTCTGGGCCGTGCTGAGCGGAAGCAGCCACCCCGCTTCTTCACTTCCAGGACCCATGTCTCTTCTGTTCTCCATCACCCCCAGCGGTGGAGAGGACCACAAGCCAACCCCAGGGACCGACATCCTTGTAGGCTTCATCCCAGGAGACACACTGTCGCCGCCCTCCCCCTGCTGTCCCTCCTCCTCCTCATCATCATCATCTTCCTCATCGTCTCCATCATCTTCCCCGTCCTCCTCATGTCGCTATTCCCACAGAAACACCGTGACTGTAAATTAAGGATTCCACGAGAAAGTAACATCCTTCTCCCTGGTTTCTATTCAATGCGAGTCCTTCAATGAAGGGTCGTTAGTAAATGATGCTTTTTACCCTTCACAAAACTATCTGTTGCTTAAAAAGTTACGAGTTAATTAAAAATATAGATTAACTTTGATTTATTCTAGTCATCTCCGACCGACCCATTACCCTGGTCTCTTAGTTTCTTGACGTAGACCTGGGCAACAGTGTATGATCTCATCAACCGCTCATAAATGACTTCTTAGGTTACCACATCGTGCCCTTCCTTAACCTCACTCATAATGCTGAATTTTCACCAGCTTCATTTCAGGGGGTAAACTTGTCCCCAGATATTCATGTAGTTGCTTGTTAGAAATCGTTCATTCACATGCTTACCTGCTCGAACAGTGCTCCTCTCTCCATAGTAAGACTAAATCCCATCCAGGTATATGCCTGGGGTCTGGCGACATTGCAGTCTGGATGGAATGAGAAACCCAGGAGCCATACTCAGGGAATCTTCTTTCTTGGTCATCTGTTGTGCTTTGTGGCCCGAGGCATCGTAGATGAGTCATAGCTTTGTTCTCAGGTTCCTCACACACCACCTCGACCACCAGGTTCTTCAGTGAGTCCCACCATTAATTGCCTACACTTGGACTCATTCCACAAACGCCTTCAGGATCCCTCAAAGCTCTTGTGACTTCTCTGTCATCGCTACCTGGGAAATCTGGGATGGAGGTCCTGACATCTCCTGGCCAGTCAGGATTCCCCCAAGACTGCCCACATCCCACGCCCCAGATTGTCCATCCAGAACCCCAGTTAGACTTTCCTGACGCTAAGTGCTTCCTGGAATCCACCTATCATGTGGTCATCCTTTCCAGGCTACTACATCTGACCTGCCTGATTTGACATTATCCCATTACCAGTTGGGTCTGCTCCCTGTAGCAGGGGAATGAACACTAAATCCTAGCTCTTCTCACTTGGCCCAAAGCTTAGAAGCCATTAATTCCTTTGCACCTGGCAAGAGCTCAGAATACACTACAGATCTGCTTCAGGAAATCAATTTTCTGCACGTTTTGCATGACTTGCAAAGTCAGAGCAAGAGCAGAAGTGGACGTCACAGATCACACCACTAGATGTTTTAAAGTTAAAATCAAGCCAACTAGCAGGAAAGTGGAATGTTTCTGAAGCCCGCCCTCTGCAAATACACTTTCATAATATCCAGGGGGTCTGGTTCTTCCAGAGACCCCCCCCTTCTTCTCAGAGCTCTGCCTCCAGTGTGAACATGGGTTACGAGGAAACCAGGGCCCTGGCCTCATCTAACACCCTGAACTTCCCACCTCCTACCCTGCAAGTGGCATCACACAGCCATGTTGATACCCACCCCTGATCAAAGTTCTATGCACCTGTTGATCCCTGTAAACAGGTGTCTTTTGGGTACAAACTGGTGAAGTGACAAGGACCTGGGGAAGAAGCCCCAGACTCTCTACGCAAAGAGCAATCACCAGAGAATGTGAGGACCCTGATGGGCACGTCCCTTTAACTCTGTGGGTCAGGAAGCAGCCAGAGAGGGTCAGGGCAGAGGTCCAGGTAGCCCCTATCTGGATCCAAGGGCAGCAGAGCTCGCAAAGACCCACAGTATGCTAGCAAGACAGATGTCACGGCCACTGTGGCATCTCCTTGCTCCGTCCTTCTGAGGAGAAGAGTGGCAGGCACCCTGGGCCACCTCCTGAGTCTCTGAGGGGTAAAGCACCTCTGACTCACCAAACAGCAGCTTCCACTTGAAGGTCGGTCAAACCAGCACTCGGACCAGAGAAAGACAGCGACACAACCAGACCCTCTGTGTCTGGACGGCACAAGGAGGCAGCCAGAGTGTGGACTGTGGGTAAGGAGGGGACAGTAGTGGTCGTGGTCAGTCCTCCTTCAGCCCCGGTCCGGCAGGCTGCGGAAGAGCCAAGCATGCGCGGAGGGAGCCGCCCTGAACCCTGCAACCCCTGGAGCCAGGGCGCAGGGGCTGTGCCGCTGGAGGTGAGGGGGTCTCCTCGCTGCCTGCGGGGTTCCCCAGAACTGGTTCTGGGACTTGAAACCTTGTCGCGTGCACCGAGGGAAATGAGATTTGTGAACTGACGGAATCCTGGGGCTTTCCTACCCAGCGCTGGGGGCAGAGTGGCTTCCTGGCAGGGCACGAGCTCGTAGGATCGTTGCACAGTTCAGGGGTTCGCGCTGGAGCCCACCCAGCTGTTGGACAGGCACAGCTCGCCAGCCCCGCTTGTCAGCTAGGGAGGAAGCCGCCGTTTGTGCAAACAGATGCACATCTTTTGTTCTTTGGACATGTGTTTCGTCAAAGACCTCAGTTTATTCTTAAAGTCAGATAAATTATAACTGACCTTGAGAGTGCATGTGCTGTGTGTAGATTTTGCTGAGCTGCACACTTTGAGCACTTTGGGTATTTTTCTTTCCTTTTTTTTTTTTTTTTCTCTTAATACTCCACCGTTCACATCTCGGATGGGAAGTCCTCTGTACTCAGCACTTTGGGAACATCATTAACTGTGCAGCCGTGGCTTCGGAAGCCTTCCAGCACCTCTGCTAGGACCTGCTGTCCACTGGCTTTGTAGCGGGCATTTCACACAGACGTCCTCCGCGCTGCTGTGGACAGTTTCCTCAGACTGGGGGGCGGGTTTCCCGACACCACCTGTAAAGGTGGCACACAAGGACCAAGAGAAAATGAACGTGGATTTATAAAGAGATGAAAAGACCGGCAAACACCAACAGCCCATCAAGGGAGCTGAGAAGAATGGTCCTTTGGCTCCCGATTTCATATTTCTGTAGCTGAGGACTGGTTCAGCATGGATCTTTGGGCACTTAGACTGTGGTTCAAGGGAACCATCGCCCCGTGGCTTTATTTAATTAGACATACACCAAAGCGGCTGAGAACAAAGCTACTTTCCCTTTGGTTGCCTTTCCCAGCACATCACGCACAGCATCCCCAGAATCTCTCGGTGTTTCCTTCAGGCTCGCTCCACTGTCCCTGTCATCGCTGGGTGCTCCTGAGCTCAGAGCTACGCCCGTTTCCCTACGTCACGTCCCTGCCATCACCAGGACATGCACTTCTGTGCACTAGCTTTCAGAATCTTCGTATCCCCTCTTCATTGTCTCTGCGGCCCAATTTCCCTTGATGCCATTGTGCTGTGTGTGAACTACCCCTAGTTTACAAGAGCTGGACGTGCACTTGGAAGGACGGAAAGGAGAGAGTGACTGGCTGTCTGGCTGTCTGGGAGATGACAGACTAGATGGAGGCTGGACAAATGGACGGAAGACCAGATGGACGGACAGCTAGACAGACAGACAGAAGATCAGAGGATGAGCAGATGGACGGATGGAGAGAAGGAAGGGTGGACGGATCGGACGGAAGGGTAACTTAGTACTCGTTTTCCAGGTGGAAGAATAAAAACAAAGTAGAAACACTGGCTGCCTGGTTCGAGGGTAGAGGAAGTGAACACAGGAGAGGAACCTGGCATAGAAGTGAGCAGGAGGCGCTCGCTTCAGCAGCACAGTAACTAAAAACTGGAAGTGAGCAAGAGATTGGGGTTTTTTTTCCACTTTATATTATTTGATTTTTTGCAAAGAGCACTGACTATTTTCAGTATTTTAAAAATGCAAAGTAAGGGGTGCCTGGGTGGCTCAGTGAATTAAGGCCTCTGCCTTCGGCTCAGGTCATGATCTCAGGGTCCTGGGATCGAGCCCCGCATCAGGCTCTCTGCTCATCGGGAAGCCTGCTTCCTCCTCTCTCTCTGCCTCCCCCCCCCCACCTACTTGTGATCTCTGCCTGTCAAATAAATAAATAAAATCTAAAAAAAAAAAATGCAAAGTAATAGAAGTATATATATATACCCTATAAACATAGATGCTACACAAATGAAATATTAGAAATTTAATAAACACAAAGTAAATATAGGGTTGATACGTAATATGTCCCTAAACGTTACATGTGAAATGCCATGAAGGTGTCACCGGCGTGCATCCCCACCCACTGTGCGGACGGATTCCCTTTTAGGGACATCCTCACCAGCCCCTGTTGGTAACCTAATTTCTGATCTATTGACATACTTCAAAAGACTCCTTCATTATATACCCACTTGGTATTTGGAAGATAGAAACATAAATGGATTATCTAAGACTGGAGACAGAGCAGAAAGAGAACTACAGTGGTTTTTAGCCTGCTCTCCACAAAAGAAGTTAGAGATTTGTAGTGTCCTGCGAATTTATGGTAAAATATTAAGAGTATAATGATTAGCTATTTTGTTAAATTAATTGCTTCTGTTTGCTTAATATATGTGATTTATGATAAATTTAGAGTCCATGAGACTTTTAAAATACAATGTATTAATACTTTAGGAATAGATATACTTATGTATTTGGCAGATACTTTATTTTTAAATAATGAAAAATAAGTTACCTATAGGAAAACTGTGGTCCATAGAATAAATTTTTAAAATAGGTATATAGGGGCACCTGAGTGGCTCAGTGGGTTAAAGCCCCTGCCTTTGGCTTGGGCCATGATCTTGGGGTCCTGGGATCAAGCCCCACATTGGGCTCTCTGCTCGGCGGGGAGCCTGCTTCCTTCTCTCTCTCTCTGCCTGCCTCTCTGCCTACTTGTGATCTCTGTCTGTCAAATAAATGAATTTTTTTAAATCTTTAAAAGTAAGCATATAAACAAACACAAAATCTAAACACAGGGCACACACACTTCTCACATCTGTATCTTCTCCCAATGTCTCCACTTTCATGTATTTGGGCGCAAACTTCATGTATAAAATTTGACATGAAAAATAATCTTAAAGTAGCAATTTTTTTACAGCTGTTATACAATCCATCAAAATACCACTTTATTTAAGGAACAGGAATTATCCTGGATTGCACAGAAGAACACAGGAGATGGAGGCATTTGCTTTTTAAAAGCTGATTATCCCAAAGTTCTGCAGCCAAATGCAGAGTCCTAACACCCTGGAGGCTTAGGGAAGTCTGGCTTTCACAAATCAGCCCTGGACTTAGGGGTATTTATAGGATATTGAGTTACATAAGACATGAAGATTTCAATTTCATTAGGGAAGAACACGGGCAGCGCATTCTATCCGTGGGAACGGCCCGGACACCTGGCGTGTGCTGGGTCATTTGTGCCGTGTTGCATAAGCTCCTTCTGGACATGCCAGCCATGCCCTGCCCACCCCTCCGACCCCGCAAACCCCCAGTGGCAGAGAGTCGGCACAAGCTGTCTCGTCTACAGCTTCTCTCCATCAGCCTTCAGGACCCAGGACTGCGGATGATCTAAAAATAAAGGTGTCCACCTGCACATTCTCCCGTGGCACATCAACACCAGACGCCAAGCCCAGCCTCTCACAACAGCTCACGCTTCGGAAGAGACAGAAATCATATTCCTTTTAAGAAGGATCAGTGTCTGCTCTTGCAGCATCCTGTTCCACCTCCGGAGAATTGAGTCAAGAAGATGCCCGTTCACGGTAACGTTCAGCCTCTTAGAAGCGGGTAAAGGACTGCAGAGGGGAAGCAGGAAACCAAGCGCCTGTCATGTCTGAAGCTGGCAGGGTGGGAAATTCTGCGCTGGCGACGTCCGTGGGAATCAGGGACTGAGGCAAAGAGCCACGGGTTTCGAGACCACGTTGGCCACATCTCTGCTCTGTGAACTGGGGCAAGTGTCATCCGACCGCTCAGCTGCCGTGGAAAGAGCTCCCATCTCGGTTTTACACACGGGGAGATGAAGCCACAGAGAACAGAGATGGTTTCCTTCAAGAGCACCTTGACAAGGACGGGACTGGTCCCACTCAGAGCATTTTGTTATCCGCGCTCGTGGTGACGAACACAAAGGAAGGTTTGCTATTTCCTGCTCTGGGCATTTGGAGCCTGAAACGGGAAACAGCAGCGTGGAGCCACAGTCTGCAAACTCGGATTCTTCTCCGTCTACGAGCCAACAAGACGGTTCCGTGGGAAGCTAGACCAGGTTCTACAAGGTTCCAGAAATCGTCCACTCTACGCCGATACCTCCCGCCCAGCAAGTGGAACGGTTGAGGCGAGGTGCCCCGTCCCCACGTCGCTGTGTAACCACCTTCCAATCATCCCACCAAAAATGACTCACGGGAGATGCTCCATACGGTCAGACACCATCAGGAAGCCATTCTGCCTCCAGTTTGGGGAAGGACCAGGAGAATTACGTGCTCAGCGAGACCTTCCAAAGGGATCAGCACGAATGCTGAGCAAAGTGGTGCCAACTTCAACAACAAACAGAACGAGTTCTCGCTTACGTTATGCCCAGAAACTGTCTAACTTTGGTGATGTGGCCACAACCTTATGCCTTTTATCAGCTTCAGGGTTCTTCCCAGACATCGGGGAGGCGGCGGCACAATGTCCTCTGGCCCCTTTTGCTCATGCTGTAGGAGGCAGAGCTGCGTAGCGCGGTTCGATCCGTTCACGGTGTATTTCTCACCGTGAAGTAAATGTTTTGTTTGTTTTTCTATTTCCAGTTTCCTTCTTTTGAGATCACCTCTTTGCCTGTCAGACTTATATTGTCTTTTCTTTATGGAATCTGCAAGGGCCAGAAAATGATATAAACTCCATTTCTCTAAAAGTCCCTGAACTTAAAAATGACATTAAATAACTTTGTCCCCCAAAAGTAAATAAATAAAATAAAAGCATCTTCTCAGTAGTCAGCCTGTGCCAAAATGTCTCTTTTCCCCCATCTTTTCTGCCCCTGGTACATTCCTTACCACCCGCAGGGTAACATTGGACCACAGCCAATGTCAGTGCCTTGTCGAGCTCCCCGGCCAGCTGTCCTGGAGGTCACTGTCTCCTGCTCTGTGTCCTCAGGGCACTGAGCTGAATCTCCACATAGCAAGCCTCCTGTCTTACTGCTTCCGCGGGTTCGAGAACCGGCGCTGTCCCCAAGCCTTGCCGGGCCTGGGGTGCACAGCCCTGAGAAAGCAGTGCCTTGGAGGGGAGGCCAGCTTTGGCACAAGCACCCACAAGACCTCAAAGATGCTGTCCCGGTGGGAATAACAAGCTCGGCCTTCCTGGTCTGACAACCGATGCCTTAAATGGCCGTGCGTGAACGTTCCAGAGTTTGCACTCAGTTCCGCTTGTAGGGTTCAAGAAATCCTCTCCTCTTTGGTCCAGCTCGCGCAAACCAGCCTTTGACAATTGGGTCGCAACAGGTTTAAAGTTTAAGAAATAGGATAAATCCGTTGCTTGGGCTATTGTAGACCTGAGAGAGATCATTATAAGGTACCAATTGTTGACGGATGAGGTTAACTGCTCCTAATGGTGTTGCGCGGTATCGTCATGAAACACAGCCCAAAGGAGCCCTGCCGGCTGGGTGTGAAGTGGCCAGAGGGAAAGATTCTGCAAGCCTCTCGAAGTCAGGAACCGAATTTGGAAGACGTTTCTCTTCCCAGAGGGTCTCTAAGGAATGTGCTGTTTTCAGGCACATAACAGACGCCACTTTCATATGGCGATGCCGGCAGTAAGTGCCGGAAGGTGGGGTGAGGGTCCGTGAAGGGCGCGCTCGCCCCGGGCCAGGTGGGGGGACGTGGCTTCCTGACAGTCCTGGACCCTGACAAGGTCAGAACGCCCAGGAACGCTGTCTGGAATCTTCCCCGGCTGAAGGCACGTTTCCAGCAGCCAGGGTGCAGCACAGTCTTGGTTTCCCAGCGAGCCTGGGCCGGCGGGAGCGTGGCCACCATCCACTGGGCGTGCAGGGGAGCACGGGCTGCCCGAACAGCGGTGCGCTTGGAGACCCACGCTCAGGGAATGCGTTTCCCCGCCGACGTGCTTGAAGAGCAGCTGAACGGCAGAGGTCCTGCCTCGTAAGCCTCCCTGGAAAATAACAGACGCGCAGATCGCAGACGCCTGTGGGAACGTTCGAGTCTGCTGACGTGCTGACTGAGCGGCAGAGATGCTACAGTGACCGATTCAGGGAACAGAAAAATTTACTGTCCTGGGGGCCACGCCCAGCCCTCCCCCTGCAGAGGACCACGTCCCCGCAGGTCCCTGCTCCCCGGGGAGGACACACCGCCAGCCGCCCCCCTAGGTAGGAGGCAGCTCAAACTTACCGTCTTGCAGTACTTGGCGGGATCGTTGGGATATGTGAAGGCGCAGCTTCCATCTGGGACACCAAATGCTACCCTAGCGCCTTCCTGAGCATTTCAAGAAAGCTGACGTGAGGTCGTCTTCTGGAACCCGTGTTCACTCAGTGATCCAGGGGACCTTGGCCTCTGCTGAGCTCACTTCTTGGCAGGACTGTGTGTCACTTGATGTTTATCTGCGCCGGTCAAGAGCTAAAATAAGATTCGATCACACTTACAGTAGATATTCATTCTGAGAGGTCCCACTAAACCATGATGACAAAAAATAATGCAAAATAAACGAGAGCATTAAGCTGAAGCGTGAGTAGGGTAGAAGGAAAATCAGCGCTCGCAGGAGAAAACAGGTAGAGGTAGCCAGTGTCTCCGTCTTAAAGACGAAGCACGCGTCGCTAGCACTGAGTGGACGCACTGATGCTGAGTTTCCAGTTCCTGATTCTTTTGCTTTTCCCGGGTATAACTGATAAACTCCGTATGTCTCGTGGGTGCGCAGATCCCTGTTCTGGTACATGCGTCCATCAAGGGAAAACCCACACATCCAACCGATGAGCCTGTCACCCTCCAGAGCTGCATTCTCTTTCCTTGTGTTTCTTTGTCTTCCTCCTGTTCATTTATACATTCATTTGGGAAGTAGTTCTTTTACTTTTTTCACATTTATTTATTTATTTGACAGAGAGAGAGCAAAAGTAGGCAGAGAGAGGTGGGGAGGCAGAGAGCCTGATGCGGGGCTCGATCCCAGGACCCTGGGATCAGGACCTGAGCCGAAGGCAGAGGCTTTAACCCACTGAGCCACCCAGGTGCCCCTGGTAAATAGTTCTTAAGGTTTAAGTAGCTCTTTATTTATAAACAAATCGATTTCTGTGTTACCCTATCGGTAGGCATTGGTGGAACATTTGACGGCGATTTAGGGCGAAATCTCATTTCCTTCATTAGATTAGATTGAGGGCCTCCCCCATAGTAGAAACTGCTGCTGGCTGACTTCAGTACAAATGGAAAAAAAAGTATGTTCTCAGGGGAAAAAAATATGTGCATGGTTAACGTGCTGTCGAGGAAAGGTGACGGGAGACCTCAGGAGGGGAGAATGGAAGCAGCCGCATGTGCAGAAGGCAGTGTGTGTCCCACCACCAGCGGGGAGCGGGACAGGGCTGCGGCTGTGAGTGCGGCAGGAAGGGCACGGGGAAGGGACACAGAGAGAAAACGGTTGGAATTGTAAGATTTTTGAAGCTCTGTGGCTAGTCCTCTAAATAAAGATCTTTTCAGGCAGGAAATCCAGCAACATTAAGCAGATGCCGTCGTGAGGAATTACGGTTCGGCACAGGCAATGGCGTAAGGGACCCCCAAGTGCGGAGGAGGGGGACGCTCTGTGGGTCTGACACGCTTCCCCAGCGGCTCCTGTCCTGCCCAACTGAACAGCAGGGAGACTCCGGCAGGCTCCCCGGCGCCTGTCTGGCACTGAGCTAAGAATGTGGGATGACGGAATTGTGCAGGAAAGGTGACGCAATCCATGCTGAGCTGGGTAAGAAGACGTACCTCTTTCAAGGGATTAGGAACCCGTCACCACGGGAAATAAAGTGTGGGATCAGCACTACGCCGTCAGATTAAGTAAATGTCATAAAATATGAGCGCGAACTGGTCGAGGAAGAAGGACTGAGATAAAGGTGCTTCAGCTTCTTCAAGAATAAGGAAATGGCTCCGGGGACGAGGCTTGGTGCGAGCTGGGTCCCGCACTGAGGCTTGGTGAGGCAGAAACACAGCCGAGGAACCTTGCAGGTAACGAAACAGCTCGAGGAAGATCCACAAGAGAAAGGGCAGGGGGGGACCAGGCAGAGAGAAAACCATCCTTGTAGGACAGGGCAGGGAGGTGGAAGGCGTCGTGAGGGTGGCCTGAGAGCAAAGGGGGCTGCTGGAGCCACCGGTGCGTGGAACACAGTGACGGGTCGCACAAATGCAAGTCGGGCTGGAGGAAGCGGACTGTCAGTCCGCAGGCAACAGGCACTCCTGCAAAGCTTTTCGGACAAGGGATTTTCTTCACCATTGCTTGGCTTTACGCAGAGTGACGGGTCGGGTGGAGGGAAGCCAGATGAAGAAAGCCCCGGCAGGACGCCAACAGCTGGTCTCGGTACAAGTCTTAAGGACTTGAGCTGGAACAGTAGCAAAGAGACATGTGACGAGAACATAGACTGGACTGTAGAGGGTGAGAGATTCCGTGTTGCTCCACGATCTCCCCCTCTTACGGGTGCCGGGTCCTCGTTCTAGAACACGTCCAGTCCCTTCCAGGATGGGGTTCACCGACGTGGAAGTAAAATATTAAGAAGGACATGGGCTGACAAGTAAAATAACTTGGGTAAATCGCATGAAGTTTGAGAAGGTAAATTTACATGAAAAGCACCACTTTCTGAAGTTGTGTCTGACACACGTCTGGGTGTCAGAGAAAGCTCGTACTGGGCATTGCTGCTGGAAGTCATAGTAGAACCTAAAAAATAACGACCGTGAATTAGACTTCACCAACAGGACCTGCTGTATGAGGGAATCTGTGTGTGAGAGGGAATGATGTCCACGGTCCCACCTGTAAGCTCACGATGAACTAAAAACACAACTTGACACATTTGTTATTGACATAATAATATCTACACACACACTGATTTACACCAACACTCCCCGAGGCCTCCCATTTGAGAAACATGGCAGACAGGGGCCCTGTAGCTATTGTAGAAAAACTCTGTCTACCAACACCTAGAAATGCTTTTAGTGTTTGTTATTATCTTTTTAATTCAGAGGACTGCGCCGGCGCCGCCTGGTGGCAGGAATAGAGAGCCGGGAAGGCAGGGAAGGCGCTCTGACAGCATCGGACAGCATCGGACAGCATCTGACAGCATCTGACAGCATCTGACAGCATCTGACAGCATCGGACAGCATCTGACAGCATCGGACAGCATC